>NC_069501.1:34186145-34193645 GCF_027579735.1 Bombina bombina
GTATATTACCCCTGTAACACCCACACCTGGCATATCTAGTGACACAGAGGGTATCATACTGTATACATATTATCAGCACATCCTACAGTAAGTATATTACCCCTGTAACACCCACACCTGGCATATCTAGTGACACAGAGGGCATCACACTGTATACATATTATCAGCACATCCTACAGTAAGTATATTACCCCTGTAACACCCGCTCCTGGCATATCTAGTGACACAGAGCGCATCACACTGTATACATATTATCAGCACATACTACAGTAAGTATATTACCCCTGTAACACCCACACCTGGCATATCTAGTGACACAGAGGGTATCATACTGTATACATATTATCAGCACATCCTACAGTAAGTATATTACCCCTGTAACACCCGTTCCTGGCATATCCAGTGACACAGAGGGCATCACACTGTATACATATTATCAGCACATCCTACAGTAAGTATATTACCCCTGTAACACCCACACCTGGCATATCTAGTGACACAGAGGGTATCATACTGTATACATATTATCAGCACATCCTACAGTAAGTATATTACCCCTGTAACACCCACACCTGGCATATCTAGTGACACAGAGGGCATCACACTGTATACATATTATCAGCACATCCTACAGTAAGTATATTACCCCTGTAACACCCGCTCCTGGCATATCTAGTGACACAGAGCGCATCACACTGTATACATATTATCAGCACATACTACAGTAACTATATTACCCATGTAAAACCTGCACCTGGCATATCCAGTGACACAGAGGGCATCACACTGTATACAAATTATCAGCACATACTACAGTAAGTATATTACACCTGTAAAACTTGCACCTGGTATATCTAGTGACACAGAGGGTATCACACTGTATACATATTATCAGCACATACTACAGTAAGTATATTACCCCTGTAACACCCGCTACTAGCATATCCAGTGACACAGAGGGCATCACACTGTACACATATTATCAGCACATACTACAGTAGGTATATTACCCCTGTAACACCCGCACCTGGCATATCTAGTGACACAGAGGGCATCACACTGTATACATATTATCAGCACATACTACAGTAGGTATATTACCCCTGTAACACCCGCTCCTGGCATAGCCAGTGACACAGAGGGCATCACACTGTATACATATTATCAGCACATACTACAGTAGGTATATTACCCCTGTAACACCCACACCTGGTATATCCAGTGACATAGAGGGCATCACACTGTATACATATTATCAGCACATACTACAGTAGGTATATTACACCTGTAACAACCACACCTGGCATATCCAGTGACACAGAGGGCATCACACTGTATACATATTATCAGCACATACTACAGTAAGTATATTACCCCTGTAACAACCACACCTGGCATATCAAGTGACACAGAGGGCATCACACTGTATACATATTATCAGCACATACTAAAGTAAGTATATTACCCCTGTAACACCCACACCTGGCATATCCAGTGACACAGAGGGCATCACACTGTATACATATGATTAGCACATACTACAGTAGGCATATTACCCCTGTAACACCCGCTCCTGGCATATCCAGTGACACAGAGGGCATCACACTGTATACATATGATTAGCACATACTACAGTAAGTATAATACCCCTGTAACACCTGCTCCTGGCATATCCAGTGACACAGAGGGCATCACACTATATACATATTATCAGCACATACTACAGTAGGTATATTACCCCTGTGCCACCCGCTCCTGGCATATCCAGTGACACAGAGGGCATCACACTGTATATATATGATGAGTACATACTACAGTAAGTATATTACCCCTGTGCCACCCGCTCCTGGCATATCCAGTGACACAGAGGGCATCACACTGTATAAATATGATCAGCACATACTACAGTAGGTATATTACCCCTGTAACACCCGCACCAAGGATATCCAGTGACACAGAGGGCATCACACTGTATACATATTATCAGCACATACTACAGTAAGTATATTACCCCTTTGCCACCCACACCTGGCATATCCAGTGAGGCAGAGGGCATCACACTGTATACATATTATCAGCACATACTACAGTAGGTATATTACCCCTGTAACACCCGCACCAGAGATATCCAGTGACACAGAGGGCATCACACTGTATACATATGATCAGCACATACTACAGTAAGTATGTTACCCCTGTAACACCTGCACCTGGCATATCCAGTGACACAGAGGGCATCACACTATATGTATACGACCAGTACATACTACAGTAGGTATATGACCCCTGTAACACCCGCACCTGGCATATCCAGTTACACAGAGGGCATCACACTGTATACATATTATCAGCACATATTACAGTAGGTATATTACCCCTGTAACACCCGCACCAGGGATATCCAGTGACACAGAGGGCATCACACTGTGTACATATTATCAGCACATACTAGAGTAGGTATATTACCCCTGTAACACCCACACCTGGCATATCTAGTAAAACAGAGGGCATCACACTGTATACATATTATAAGCACATACTACAGTAACTATATTACCCCTGTAACACCCACACCTGGCATATCCAGTGACACAGAGGGCATCACACTGTATATATATTATCAGCACATACTACAGTACGTATATTACCACTTTAACACCCGCACCTGGCATATCCAGTGACACAGAGGGCATCACACTGTATACATATTATCAGCACATACTACAGTAAGTATATTACACCTGTAACTCCCGCACCTGGCATATCCAGTGACACAGAGGGCATCACACTGTATACATATTATCAGCACATACTACAGTAAGTATATTACCCCTGTAACACCCGCACCTGGCATATTCAGTGACACAGAGGGCATCACACTGTATACATATGATCAGCACATACTACATTAAGTATATTACCCCTGTAACACCCACACCTGGCATATCTAGTGACACAGAGGGCATCACACTGTATACATATTATCAGCACATCCTACAGTAAGTATAATACCCCTGTAACACCCGCACCTGGCATATCTAGTGACACAGAGGGCATCACACTGTATACATATTATCAGCACATCCTACAGTAAGTATAATACCCCTGTAACACCCGCACCTGGCATATCCAGTGACACAGAGGGCATCACACTGTATACATATTATCAGCACATACTACAGTAGGTATATTACACCTGTAACTCCCGCACCTGGCATATCCAGTGACACAGAGGGCATCACACTGTATACATATTATCAGCACATACTACAGTAACTATATTACCCATGTAACACCCGCACCAGGGATATCCAGTGACACAGAGGGTATCACACTGTATACATATTATCAGCACATACTAGAGTAGGTATATTACCCCTGTAACATCTGCAGCTGGCATATCCTGTGACACAGAGGGCATCACACTGTATACATATTATCAGCACATACTACAGTAAGTATATTACCCCTGTAACACCCGCACCTGGCATATCCAGTGACACAGAGGGCATCACACTGTATACATATTATCAGCACATCCTACAGTAAGTATATTACCCCTGTAACACCAGCTCCTGGTATATCCAGTGACACAGAGGGCATCACACTGTATACATATTATCAGCACATACTACAGTAACTATATTACCCCTGTAACACCCGCTCCTGGTATATCCAGTGACACAGAGGGCATCACACTGTATACATATTATCAGCACATACTACAGTAGGTATATTACCCCTGTAACACCCACACCTGGCATATCCAGTGACACAGAGGGCATCACACTGTACACATATTATCAGCACATACTACAGTAGGTATATTACCCCTGTAACACCCGTTCCTGGCATATCCAGTGACACAGAGGGCATCACACTGTATACATATTATCAGCACATACTACAGTAACTATATTACCCCTGTAACACCAGCACCTGGCATATCTAGTGACACAGAGGGCATCACACTGTATACATATTATCAGCACATCCTACAGTAAGTATATTACCCCTGTAACACCCGTTCCTGGCATATCCAGTGACACAGAGGGCATCACACTGTATACATATTATCAGCACATACTACAGTAGGTATATTACCCCTGTAACACCCGTTCCTGGCATATCCAGTGACACAGAGGGCATCACACTGTATACATATTATCAGCACATACTACAGTAGGTATATTACCCCTGTAACAACCACACCTGGCATATCAAGTGACACAGAGGGCATCACACTGTATACATATTATCAGCACATCCTACAGTAAGTATATTACCCCTGTAACACCCGTTCCTGGCATATCCAGTGACACAGAGGGCATCACACTGTATACATATTATCAGCACATACTACAGTAGGTATATTACCCCTGTAACACCCACACCTGGCATATCCAGTGACACAGAGGGCATCACACTGTACACATATTATCAGCACATACTACAGTAGGTATATTACCCCTGTAACACCCGTTCCTGGCATATCCAGTGACACAGAGGGCATCACACTGTATACATATTATCAGCACATACTACAGTAACTATATTACCCCTGTAACACCAGCACCTGGCATATCTAGTGACACAGAGGGCATCACACTGTATACATATTATCAGCACATCCTACAGTAAGTATATTACCCCTGTAACACCCGTTCCTGGCATATCCAGTGACACAGAGGGCATCACACTGTATACATATTATCAGCACATACTACAGTAGGTATATTACCCCTGTAACAACCACACCTGGCATATCAAGTGACACAGAGGGCATCACACTGTATACATATTATCAGCACATCCTACAGTAAGTATATTACCCCTGTAACACCCGTTCCTGGCATATCCAGTGACACAGAGGGCATCACACTGTATACATATTATCAGCACATACTACAGTAACTATATTACCCCTGTAACACCCGCTCCTGGCATAGCCAGTGACACAGAGGGCATCACACTGTATACATATTATCAGCACATACTACAGTAAGTATATTACCCCTGTAACACCCACACCTGGCATATCCAGTGATACAGAGGGCATCACACTGTATACATATTATAAGCACATACTACATAAGTATATTACCCCTTTGCCACCCACACCTGGCATATCCAGTGAGACAGAGGGCATCACACTGTATACATATTATCAGCACATACTACAGTAGGTATATTACCCCTGTAACACCCGCACCTGGCATATCCAGTGACACAGAGGGTATCACACTGTATACATATTATCAGCACATCCTACAGTAAGTATATTACCCCTGTAACACCCGCACCTGGCATATCTAGTGACACAGAGGGTATCACACTGTATACATATTATCAGCACATCCTACAGTAAGTATATTACCCCTGTAACACCCGCACCTGGCATATCCAGTGACACAGAGGGTATCACACTGTATACATATTATCAGCACATCCTACAGTAAGTATATTACCCCTGTAACACCCGTTCCTGGCATATCCAGTGACACAGAGGGCAGCACACTGTATACATATTATCAGCACATACTACAGTAACTATATTACCCCTGTAACACCCGCTTCTGGCATAGCCAGTGACACAGAGGGCATCACACTGTATACATATTATCAGCACATACTACAGTAAGTATATTACCCCTTTAACACCCGTTCCTGGCATATCCAGTGATACAGAGGGCATCACACTGTATACATATTATAAGCGCATACTACATACGTATATTACCCCTTTCCCACCCACACCTGGCATATCCAGTGAGACAGAGGGCATCACACTGTATACATATTATCAGCACATACTACAGTAGGTATATTACCCCTGTAACACCCGCACCTGGCATATCCAGTGACACAGAGGGTATCACACTGTATACATATGATCAGCACATACTACAGTAGGTATATTACCCCTGTAACACCCGCACCTGGCATATCCAGTGACACAGAGGGCATCACACTGTATACATATTATCAGCACATCCTACAGTAAGTATATTACCCCTGTAACACCCGCACCTGGCATATCCAGTGACACAGAGGGTATCACACTGTATACATATTATCAGCACATCCTACAGTAAGTATATTACCCCTGTAACACCCACACCTGGCATATCCAGTGACACAGAGGGCATCACACTGTATACATATTATCAGCACATACTACAGTAGGTATATTACCCCTGTAACACCCGCACCTGGCATATCCAGTGACACAGAGGGTATCACACTGTATACATATTATCAGCACATCCTACAGTAAGTATATTACCCCTGTAACACCCGCTCCTGGCATATCCAGTGACACAGAGGGTATCACACTGTATACATATTATCAGCACATACTACAGAAACTATATTACCCCTGTAACACCCACACCTGGCATATCTAGTGACACAGAGGGCATCACACTGTATACATATTATCAGCACATCCTACAGTAAGTATATTACCCCTGTAACACCTGTTCCTGGCATATCCAGTGACACAGAGGGCATCACACTGTATACATATTATCAGCACATACTACAGTAGGTATATTACCCCTGTAACACCCGTTCCTGGCATATCCAGTGACACACCTTATTTGCATTTAACATTTTTAACAGATGAAAACTATATAGTGAAGGTTTAGTGCAAAAGTGTGTGTGTATATACTGTGTTTATATATATATATATATATATATATATATATATATATATATATATATATATATATACACACACGTTGGATATTAAAATACAAAACTACATACATTTAATATTCTTGAAAGATGATATATATACACACACATAAATATATATATAACTGTATATATATGTGTGTGTGTGTGTGAAAGAGCGTATATACTGTATTTGTAGATAAAATAGCTGTCTTAAACTAAAAAAAATGTCTACGGTGTTTTCAAGTTTTATTCTTAAAGCAGAAAATAAATCCATGATAACAGACAATTCTTTATATTTTATTATAATCATAAAAAGTGTAAACAAACACAAACCAATGTTTTAGTCCAAACTGGGAAAAGTACAGATTGGGGAATTTATATTAACACATTGTCGTCTTGTAGTTATTTTTATGCTTTGTTTGTTAATAGTCAATAGTATTTATAGAATAGACAGACATACAGAGAGATATTATGTGTGTTCTGTACAGTATAATGTTTGTTTAATCACAGTAGTCAGACATTTATATGAACTATAATATATAGTGGATGATTAATTGAGAATATAAAGCATATGTTAGTAAGAAGTCTGTGTACTGTATACACACCCCATACACTACTGCTTATAGCACACTACACTGCAATGTATAAAGAGACTTTCCTTGCTGCAGCTAATCAGACAATAACTGACTTCATTCACCCCCTAAAGTGATATTAAAAGATAAAAAAGTTATAAACTAGCTCACTTATTTATTGCTATGGTGCACAAAAACCTGCCTATGGGTGAGAAATAAAGTTTTATGAGTTCAGTCTCATTGTTGG
>NC_069501.1:34198645-34291145 GCF_027579735.1 Bombina bombina
GCAAGGCAGGGTCCTGATTGCGCCCTACATGGGTCTGGTAAGAATGTAAGTCCAGGGTGTCCTCCTGTTGGTCTGCTGAGGTAATGATCCCAGGGGGTCCTCCTGTGGGTTTCCTCAAGAGGTAAGTCCAGGGTGGTCTGTTGTGGGTCTGCTCAAAAAATGAGCCCAGGATTATGTCCTGTGGGTCAACCGAGTATTTGAGAGCCGACTGTCTTCATGAGCGGCTGCTTAGTTGTACAGTTTGTCCTCCCGTGGATCTGCTATTTAGGTAATCCCTTCCGTGGGCCTGTGTTGCTGAGCTTAGTGTACCGTGTGGGTCTTCTCAAATGTATCTACAGTCCGTGGACTTTATTTTTTAACAGATAATAAGGTGAGTCCTAGTAATGATCCCGTGGATGTGCGCAGAAGGCCAGTCGTATAAGTCCTTTCCTGGTTTTGCTATGTAAGACCTAGATTTCCTCTCGTGGGTTTGCTATGTAAAACCTAGATTTCCTCTCGTGGGTTTCCTGAACAGACGATCCCAGTGGGTCCTCCAGTGGGTTTCCTAAGGATCTGGTCCCAGTTGTTTTCCTGTGGTGCTGAGCCCAGGTTTAAGTCCTGTGAATATTCCACAGTGTCTACCTGTGGGCCCCCAGAGGTAGTAAATTCAGGGTTTCCTCCGGTAGTTATGAGTAAGTGAGCTGAGGGTGCCCTGTCAGTCTGATGAGCCCTGGGTATCCTGGGGGTCTGTTTTCCCTAATGTGTCCTCTGGTGACGTCGCTGTGTGGCTCTCAGAAGTGACAGTGCCACAGATAATTCCTAGTTTTCCAGTCTGTCCTCCGTTTGATTGATCCCGACTGCTGGGAAAGTTTCTCCTGTGTATGAGTCCTGCAGAAGTTGGGCTGAGTGTTTGAGTCTGTCATCCTTTAGTCCAATAGGGATAGAGAGAAGTCAGAAACCCAAAAGCAGCAGCCCAATGGCAGAGGGGGAAAGGGGAGGGGGGAACTCACACACCAGGAATTTATACACTCAGGACATAGTGGACATACCATTAACCCTTTGTGTGCCTAGACTTCTGGCTACTGCAGCTGCAACAGGCACCAGTATAAGACCCTTTAGTGTGTATAAAGTATTTATCTACAAACTTCAGCTATGAGACCCCAGTACAGGTGAGGTGCTGTCTCCTATTATAGGTTTAGTTTGTAAGGAACTTGCTGATGGATTTCAGTGACTGATTGTCCCCAGCTGAACACAACATTGTGCCTGAAATACAATATTTCTACAGCAGAGACCTTTTTTTCCTTATAAAATTATCTTTAACCCACAAGGGAAGCATCAAATACATTTTTTTTTTGCAAAATATTCCCACAGTTTTCAAAATGAGCCTTAAACAATATCGCCTGTCCTGTTTGCATCCCTAAGCTGTAGCTTCTTCCTCAGTGGCCAAGACAGGGGCCCTCAGGAGCCAAGTCGGGAACCCTCAGGGGCCAAGCCAGGAGACCTCAGGGCTTTCCAAATATAACTTGCCCTACTAGAGGTCAGATGGGCTATCAGATCACACCGCTCTCTAAGACCAAGGGAAATGCCCAAAGATCCCAGTGCCAATATATTGAATTATTGTGTAGAAATATAAAAGAAAACGCATAAGTAAAAAAAAAATTATGCCTGTATATATATATATATATATATATATATATATACAATTCATCTATGTGCATTTTCACACACTTTAGAGCACCCACAAACCATATTTATACTGACTTTTTTATGGTACACAATACAGACATATATGTGTGTGTGTGTGTGTATATATATATATATATATATATATATATATATACACACACACACATATATATATATTTATAAATTAATTTATACTCATATTGTTATGGCAATATATATATATATATATATATATATATATATATATATATATATATATATATATATATATATATATTGCCATAACGATATGAGTATAAATTAAATGATATAAATGTGTGACACAATGTACAAATATGCGTTTTTAATATATGGGTTATCATTGCATAATAAATTATTTATTCACTTATATTCAGCCCCCTTTTAATGTCTAAATGGAAAAAATATTTGTTAGTGCATTTGAAACATATTAATATTATGAGTTTAAATGTTTTAAAATAATATTATTGTTTATTTCAAACGGTTGTGTTTTAAGACAATCCTTTTTCTTTTCTTTGCATTGCAGAAGAAGTGTTTGGATTTATTTGATGACATATTACTGTAGTGTGAGAAATACAATACATTAATAAACAGTCTGAGCGAATACAAGCTGTGAATATAAATACAAAGTGTAGTTCTATAACTATAATATTCCGGATAACACTTTATAGATAAAGTAGAATTTACCAAAATAAACCACCATTAAATATTATTATTAAAAATATGTTTTCACGTTATATTACAACTAATTTAATATTCACATTTACATCATTTTCTAAAACAAACAATTAATGAATATTTGGAACACGTGTTTTATTTATTGTAAATATTTATTTTTGTCAATAAACATTTGATACAATGTATCCCCTTTATTTACAGCTACAATAGTTTTTTTTTCCAGATAAACACAAAAAACAATTATGTACTTTATTGTTGCTACTAATGTTTCTTGTGCTGTGCAGACTGTAATTAACCACTTAGCTGCTGCAGGACACTGCCAGACACAAGCAGTTTATATGGATTTTATTGGGTGTGGGGGAACAATTTTCAGATCGTTTAGCTGAGACCCCAGACAGGGCAGGGTTGGTGTTTGGGCAGATCAGGGGTCAGGGAATTTAGGAAGAAGTTGTGGTTTTGCAGCTGAGTCAGTTTATTTTACCATCATTTTTTTTTGTAGGATTTTTAAACTAAGAATATTTTTTTATGAATTTCCTGCTCACCCTCTTGATTTCCCCTGATCTAACAATATTTAAACACCGTTGACAAATAAAAATATAAAACAATAAGGGATATCTGCCGCACCAATAATCTCATATAACAAATGTATTTTTATTTCCCTATACATTGGCCTCTGCATTTTATAATGATTTAGCAAAAACTAAAATGTCACAGTATTCGTTTAAATATGACTAATAAAATACATGAACATAATAGATATAAATATAGTCCCAACCAAAAATATACTGTAAATGGTGTAGTCAACATAATGTCACAAAGTGGGAATTAAATAGTTTGTTTTGCCCCAAAATTCAGATTTGTAATTCAATAAATTGTTTTAGAATTGCAGCAAAAATGACAACGGGTGAGATATTTCTCTACTGGTTTTAAATAAATCCTCTAGTATTTCATAATATTCATTATTAGTCATTTATTTACCATTGAATAATTATTATTTTCCCAGGGTGGGTGCTAATCCCAGAATGAAATGAAGATATTTCTTTGCATTTTTGCAGACACACTGGCTGTGGGTAACTTTGTAGCTCTGCCTGGTCTGTAGTACCCTATAGACAAAAATAAACCCCTAACATCTGGCACAGGGAAAAAACAGCAACATTACATTTCTCGAGAAATCTTGTGCTGTGTATTAGGATATTGTGCAGATTGTTATTTGGGGATTTATCGAATTCACTATACATTTTTTTATTCTATGTAAAATACACTTTATAAAACTCATTTTTATTTTTTAGTTTTTTAGTTTTTCTTCTCAATATTATAATATGATTCTATGTTATTTTGGTTTATAGTTAGTTTTGTTGAATGAAAAGGAGCAATTAGTTTGCAGATCTCTCATTCCTTTACTAAATCAGAAGGAACCTATAGGATCATAATAAAGTGACTTTATTCCAGCCTTGGCTTTAGAAGTTGGTCCATCAGAATCTACTTATTTTCTTGAATGTTTCAGAGCGATAGATGCTAAATTTATTATTTTATGGAACCCTGATTGGATAGAAGACTTTAGTATAGATGAATATATAGTACAGGTGAATATATAATACAGATTTATTTACAGTACAGAGATTTATATATAGTACAGATGAATATATAGTACAGATTAATATATAGTACAGATGTATATATAGTAAAGATGAATATATAGTACAGATTAATATATAGTACAGATGTATATATAGTAAAGATGAATATATAGTACAGATTAATATATAGTACAGATGTATATATAGTAAAGATGAATATATAGTACAGATTAATATATAGTACAGATGTATATATTGTAAAGATGAATATATAGTACAGATTAATATATAGTACAGATGTATATATAGTAAAGATTAATATATAGTACAGATGTATATATAGTACAGATTAATATATAGTACAGATGTATATATAGTAAAGATGAATATATAATACAGATTTATATATAGTACAGAGATTTATATATAGTACAGATGAATATATAGTACAGGTGAATATATAATACAGATGTATATATAGTAAAGATGAATATATAATACAGATTTATATATAGTACAGAGATTTATATATAGTACAGCTGAATATATAGTACAGATGAATAGATGGACAAAACAGAACTCACACACAATGGTCAGTGGCATATTATTTGTCACAGAGTGGAATATTAGAATAAGAGGTCATGGTCTAAAAACAAATAATGAGATACGATATTGCTTCACAGGTTAATGTGTGTAACTATCACCCTACAGAAGTGACAGACACTGCAGTTAAACACATATTTGGTTAAGATTCTTATGCAAAAGCAAAACTACTTGCAGGATAAAGGTTGTGTTTTTCTAGTAAGAAAATATCAGGGATAAACTCTGTGTGTGTGGCACTACCCCTGAGTGGGCATATAATATGCACTACTCCCTGGTGGGCATATAATAGGCACTACCCCCCTGTGTGGGCATATAATAGGCACTACCCTTGTGTGGGCATATAATAGACACTACCCCCATGTGTGGGCATATAATAGGCACTACCCCCCTGTGTGGGCATATAATAGGCGCTACCCCCCTGTGTGGGCATATAGTAGGCGCTACCCCCGTGTGGGCATATAATAGGCACTACCCCCGTGTGGGCATATAATAGGCGCTACCCCCCTGTGTGGGCATATAGTAGGCGCTACCCCCGTGTGGGCATATAATAGGCACTACCCCCGGTGTGGGCATATAATAGGCACTACCCCCGTGTGGGCATATAATAGGCAGTACCCTTGTGTGGGCATATAATAGGCACTACCCCCTGTGTGGGCATATAATAGGCACTACCCCCGTGTGGGCATATAATAGGCAGTACCCTTGTGTGGGCATATAATAGGCACTACCCCCTGTGTGGGCATATAATGGTGTTATCCCCACCAAACCACTCACATGCAGCCAGGCTGCTAATACAGAGCCTTCTATATGACCAAACCATGAGGCTTCCTGGCTGTACAACATCAGCTCAAACAATAAATGTTTTTAGATCCAACTTGTGTTTCTGCAGAAAATCTAATGTGCACTGAAGCCTCAGCGGCCAGATAGTAACTCATTGAACAGATCGCTTTGGCAAACACGGGGTTAACCTTACTGACCTCCAAATAGTTTTCTAAAATCTGAAATTAATAACTTTTTATTGTGTTATTGAAAATATTATTCCAGTAAATATAAGAACACAGATTTAATGAAATTCTCCCCTCTGAGTTGCTGTTCCTCCATAATGTGAGTTGTTTGATTTCCCAGCTCAGCCCCCCGGGATCCAGCAGATGTTATCAGCACAACAGAAAGCTGCAGTTTTCCTCTGTTAAATGTGGGGGACCCCACTGAGATAGGCTGGATGTGAGTGTACTGCAGGCCCGGAGCCCCCTGCAAGGACTGGCAGCTAGCAGGGACTAATAGGGAATATAAGGCAGGGGGGCAAGGGCTTAGTACAGGGCTCACTACAGATAACAGGACTGGCAGCCTGCAGGGACTAATAGGGAATATAAGGCGGGGGGGGGGGGGGGGCAAGGGCTTAGTACAGGGCTCACTACAGATAACAGGACTGGCAGCTAGCAGGAACTAATAGGGAATATAAGGCAGGGGGGGCAAGGGCTTAGTACAGGGCTCACTACAGATAACAGGACTGACAGCTAGCAGGGACTAATAGGGAATATAAGGCAGGGGGGCAAGGGCTTAGTATAGGGCTCACTAAAGATAACAGGACTGACAGCTAGCAGGGACTAATAGGGAATATAAGGCAGGGGACAAGTGCTTAGTACAGGGCTCACTACAGATAACAGGACTGGCAGCTAGCAGGAACTAATAGGGAATATAAGGCAGGGGACAAGGGCTTTGTACAGGGCTCACTACAGATAACAGGACTGGCAACTAGCAGGGACTAATAGGGAATATAAGGCAGGGGACAAGGACTTAGAACAGGGCTCACTACAGATAACAGGACCGGCAGCTAGCAGGGACTAATAGGGAATATAAGGCAGGGGACAAGGGCTTAGAACAGGACTCACTACAGATAACAGGACTGGCAGCTAGCAGGGACTAATAGGGAATATAAGGCAGGGGGGCAAGCGCTTAGTACAGGGCTCACTAAAGATAACAGCAGGGCTCACTACAGAAAACAGGACTGGCAGCTAGCAGGGACTAATGGGGAATATAAGGCAGGGGACAAGGGCTTAGAACAGGGCTCACTACAGATAACAGGACCGGCAGCTAGCAGGGACTAATAGGGAATATAAGGCAGGGGACAAGGGCTTAGAACAGGGCTCACTACATATAACAGGACTGGCAGCTAGCAGGGACTAATAGGGAATATAAGGCAGGGGGGCAAGCGCTTAGTACAGGGCTCACTAAAGATAACAGGACTGGCAGCTAGCAGGGAATAATAGGGAATATAAGGCAGGGGACAAGGGCTTAGTACAGGGCTCACTACAGAAAACAGGACTGGCAGCTAGCAGGGACTAATAAGGAATATAAGGCAGGGGACAAGGGCTTAGAACAGGACTCACTACAGATAACAGGACTGGCAGCTAGCAGGGACTAATAGGGAATATAAGGCAGGGGACAAGGGCTTAGAACAGGGCTCACTACAGATAACAGAACCGTCAGCTAGCAGGGACTAATAGGGAATATAAGGCAGGGGACAAGGGCTTAGAACAGGGCTCACTACATATAACAGGACTGGCAGCTAGCAGGGACTAATAGGGAATATAAGGCACGGGGGCAAGCGCTTAGTACAGGGCTCACTAAAGATAACAGGACTGGCAGCTACCAGGGACTAATAGGGAATATAAGGCAGGGGACAAGTGCTTAGTACAGGGCTCACTAAAGATAACAGGACTGGCAGCTAGCAGGGACTAATAGGGAATATAAGGCAGGGGGCAAGGGCTTAGTACAGGGCTCACTCACTACAGATAACAGGACTGGCAGCTAGCAGGGACTAATAGGGAATATAAGGCAGGGGACAAGCGCTTAGTACAGGGCTCACTACAGAAAACAGGACTGGCCGCTAGCAGGGACTAAAAGGAAATATAAGGCAGGGGGACAAGGGCTTAGTACAGGGCTCACTCACTAGGACTGGTAGCTAGCAGGGACTAATAGGGAATATAAGATGGGGGAGGCAAGGGCTTAGTACAGGGCTCACTACAGATAACAGGACTGGCAGCTAGCAGAGACTATTAGGGAATATAAAGCAGGGGGCAAGGGCTTAGTACAGGACTCACTACAGATAGCAGGACTGGCAGATAGCAGGGACTAATAGGGAATATAAGGCAGGTGGGCAAGGGCTTACTTACTACAGAAAACAGGACTGGCAGCTAGCATGGACTAATAGGGAATATAAGGCAGGGGGAAGGGGCTAAGTACAGGGCTCACTACAGATAACAGGACTGGCAGCTAGCAGGGACTAATAGGGAATATAAGACAGGGTGACAATGGCTTAGTACAGGGCTCACTACAGATAACAGGACTGTCTGAGACTAGGCCTTACAACACAGTGCTAGCAAGAAATAACAGGCTGAATCCATAACTTACAATACTGGATTAGCAGGGAGCGATAGGACAGGCTGAAGCCATGTCTAACAATACAGAGGGGCAACAGGACAGAATAAAGCCATGCCTTATAATACATGGTTAGCAGATAGCAACAGTACAGGCTGAATCCATGCCTAACAATATTAATTTAGCAGAGAGCAAAAGGACAGGTTGACAAAGTACATTACACAAACACAACAAGCAGGACTTACAGAACATGCTGCAGATTTATCTTAAAAACATGGTATTAGCATGGACTAACAGGACAGGTTGCAGCCATGCTTCAAAAGAACGGCCTCCAAAACATATTTCAGAGCACAAAGCAGATAGCACTGGCTACTTACAGGACATGTTGCAGCAGGCATGCCTCAATCCATAATGCTAGCAGGGAATAACAGGACAAGCTGCAGCAGACATGCCTCAATCCATAGTACTAGCAGGGACTAACAGGACAAGCTGCAGCAGGCATGCCTCAATCCATAGTACTAGCAGGGACTAACAGGACAAGCTGCAGCAGGCATTCCTCAATCCATAGTACTAGCAGGGACTAACAGGACAAGCTGCAGCAGGCATGCCTCAATCCATAGTGCTAGCAGGGACTAACAGGACAAGCTGCAGCAGGCATGTTTCAATCCATAATGCTAGCAGGGACTAATAGGACAAGCTGCAGCAGGCATGCCTCAATCCATTGTGCTAGCAAGAACTAACAGGACAAGCTGCAGCAGGCATGCCTCACTCCATAGTGCTAGCAGGGAGTAATAGGACAAACTACAGCAGGCATGCCTCAATCCTGTAGTCTAACAGGAACTAACAAGATAAGATGCAGCAGGCATGCCTCAATCCATAGTGATAGCAGGGACTAACAGGGCAAGCTGCAGCAAGCATGCCTCAATCCATAGTGCTAGCAGGAACTAACAGGACAAGCTGCAGCAGGCATGCCTCAATCCATAATGCTAGCAGGGACTAACAGGACAGGATGCAGAACGCATGCTTCAATACTGTAGTGCTAGCAGGGGCTAACAGGACAGGATGCAGCAGGCATGCCTTAATCCCCTAGTGCTAGCAGGGACTAAACGGACATGGTGCAGCAGGTATGACTCAATCCATAGTGCTAGCAGGGACTAACAGGCATGCCTCAATTCATAGTGCTAGCAGGAACTAACAGGACAGGTTGCAGCAGGCATGCCTCAATCCTGTAGTGCTAGCAGGGACTAACAGGACAAGATTCAGCAGGCATGCCTTAATCCATAGTGCTAGCAGGGACTAGAAGGACAAGATGCAGCAGGCATGCCTCAATCCATAGTGCTAGCAGGGACTAACAGGACAAGGTGCAGCAGGCATGCCTCAATCCAGTAGTGCTAGCAGGGACTAACAGGACAAGCTGCAGGAGGCATACCTCAATTCATAGTGCTAGCAGAGACGAACAGGACAAGCTGAAGCAGGCGTCCCTCAATCCATAGTGCTAGCAGGGACTAACAGGACAAGCTGCAGCAGACATGCCTCAAACCCTTAGTGCTAGCAGGGACTAACAGAGCAAGATTCAGCAGGCATGCCTCAATACCATAGTGCTAGCAGGGACTAACAGGACAAGCTGCAGCAGGCATGCCTCAATCCATAGTGCTAGCAGTGACTAAAAGGACAAGCTGCAGCAGGCATGCCTCAATCCATAGTGCTAGCAGGGACTAACAGGACAAGTTGCAGCATGCATGCCTCAATTCATAGTGCTAGCAGTGACTAACAGGACAAGCTGCAGCAGGCATGCTTCAATCCATTGTGCTAGCAGGAACTAACAGGACAAGCTGCAGCAGGCATGCCTCAATCCATAGTGCTAGCAGGGACTAACAGGCATGCCTCAATCCATAGTGCTAGCAGGGACTAACAGGACAGGATGCAGCAGACATGTTCAATCCCGCAGTGCTAGCAGGGACTAATAGCACAGGATGCAGCAGGCATGCCTCAATCCCCTAGTACTAGCAGGCACTTAGATGACAAGCTCCAGCAGGCATGCCTCAATCCATAGTACTAGTAAGGGCTAACAGGAAAAGCTGCCGTAGGCAAGTTATAGTACTAGTAGGAACAGGACACGGTACAGCAGGCATGCCTCAATCCATAGTGCTAACAGGGACTAACAAGACAGGATGCAGCAGGCATGCCTCAATCCCCTAGTGCTAGCAGGGACTAACAGGACAAGCTGCAGCAGGCATGCCTCAATCAATAGTGCTAGCAGAGACCAACAGGACAAGCGTTAGCAGACATGCCTCAATCCATAGTGCTAGCAGGGACTAACAGGACAAGATTCAGCAGGCATGCCTCAATCCATAGTGCTAGCAGGGACTAACAGGACAAGGTGCAGCAGGCATGCCTTAAACCCTTAATACTAGCAGGGACTAACAGGACAAGCTGCAGCAGGCATGCCTCAATTCATAGTGCTAGCAGATAAAAACAGGACAAGGTGAAGCAGGCGTGCCTCAATCCATAGTGCTAGCAGGGACTAACAGGACAAGCTGCATCAGGCATTCCTCAATCCATAGTGCTAGCAGGGACTAACAGGTCACAAATCATAGTGCTAGCAGGAATTAGCAGGACAAGGTACTGCAGGCATGCCTCAATCCACAGTGCTAGCAGGGACTAACAGGGCAGGATGCAGCAGGCATGCCTCAATCCCCTAGTGCTAGCAGAGACTAACAGGACAAGCTGCAGAAAGCATGCCTCAATCCATAGTGCTAGCAGGGACTAACAGGACAAGATTCAGCAGGCATGCCTCAATCCATAGTGCTAGCAGGGACTAGAAGGACAAGATGCAGCAGGCATACCTCAATTCATAGTGCTAGCAGAGACGAACAGGACAAGCTGAAGCAGGCATGCCTCAATCCATAGTGCTAGCAGGGACTAACAGGACAAGCTACAGCAGACATACCTTAATCCCCTAGTGCTAGCAGGGACTAACAGAACAAGATTCAGCAGGCATGCCTCAATCCCGAAGTGCTAGCAGAGACTAACAGTACAAGCTACATCAGACATGCCTCAATCCCCTAGTGCTAGCAGGGACTAACAGAACAAGATTCAGCAGGCATGCCACAATCCCGAAGTGCTAGCAGAGACTAACAGTACAAGCTGCAGCAGAAATGCCTCAATCCAAAGTGCTTGCAGGGACTAACAGGACAAGCTGCAGCAGTCATGCCTCAATCTATAGTGCTAGCAGGGACTAACATGAAAAGCTGCAGCAGGCATGCCTCAATCCATAGTGCTACCAGGAACTAACAGGACAAGCTGCAGCATGCATGCCTCAATCCATAGTGCTAGCAGGCACTAACAGGACATGGTGCAGCAGGCATGACTCAATCCATAGTACTAGCAGTGACTAACAGGACATGGTGCAGCAGGCATGCCTCAATCCATAGTGCTAGCATAGACCAACAGGACAAGCTTTAGCAGACATGCATCAATCCATAGTGCTAGCAGGTACTAACAAGACAAGATTAAGCAGGCATGCCTCAATCCATAGTGTCGGCAGGGACTAGCAGGAGAAGCTGCAGCAGGCATGCCTTAATCTATAGTGCTAGCAGGAACTAACAGGACAAGCTGCAGCATGCATGAATCAATACATAGTGCTAGCAGGGACTAACAGGACATGGTACAACAGGAATGCCTTTAAACCATAGTACTAGCAGGGACTAACAGAACATGGTGTAGCAGGCATGCCTCAATCCATAGTGCAAGCAGGGACTATCTGGACATGGTGCAGCAGGCATGCCTCAATCCATAGTGCTAGCAGGGACTAATAGGACAAGCTGCAACAGACATCCCTCAATTCATAGTGCTAGCAGGGACTGTTAGGGAATATAAATTAGGGACAAGCTGCAGCAGGCATGCCTCAATTCATAGTGCTAGCACGAACTAGCAGGACAAGGTACAGCAGGCATGCCTCAATCTATAGTGCTAGCAGGGACTAACAGGACAGGATGCAGCAGGCATGCCTCAATCCCCTATTGCTAGCAGGGACAAACAGTACAAGCTGCAGCAGGCATGCCTCAATCCATAGTGCTAGCATAGACCAACAGGACAAGCTTTAGCAGACATGCCCCAATCCATAGTGCTAGCAAGGACTAACAGGGCAAGATTCAGCAGGCATGCCTCAATCCATTGTGCTAGCAGAGACTAGAAGGACAAGATGCAGAATGCATGTCTCAATTCATAGTGCTAGCAGAGACGAACAGGACACGCTGAAGCAGGCGTTCCACAATCCATAATGCTAGCAGGGACTAACAGGACAAGCTACAGCAGACATGCCTCAATCCCCTAGTGCTAGCAGGGACTAACAGAACAAGATTCAGCAGGCATGCTTTAATCCCATAGTGCTAGCAGAGACTAACAGTACAAAACTGCAGCAGGCATGCCTAAATCCATAGTGCTAGCAGGCACTAACAGGACATGGTGCAGCAGGCATGCCTCAATCCATAGTATTAGCAGGAACTAACAGGACATGGTGCAGCAGGCATGCCTCAATCCATAGTGCTAGCAGAGACCAACAGGACAAGCTTTAGCAGACATGCCTCAATCCATAGTGCTAGCAGGGACTAACAGGACAAGATTCAGCAGGCATGCCTCAATACATAGTGTTAGCAGGGACTAACAGGAGAAGCTGCAGCAGGCATGCCTCAATCTATAGTGCTAGCAGAAACTAATAGGACAAGCTGCAGCATGCATGAATCAATCCATAGTGCTAGCAGGGACTAACAGGCCATGGTGCAGCAGGCATGTCTCAAACCATAGTACTAGAAGAGACTAACAGGACATGGTGTAACAGGCATGCCTCAATCCATAGTGCTAGCAGGGACTAACTGGATATGGTGCAGCAGGCATGCCTCAATCCATAGTGCTAGCAGGGACTAATAGGACAAGCTGCAACAGGCATCCCTCAATCAATAGTGCTAGCATGGACTAATAGGGAATATAAATTAGGGACAAGCTGCAGCAGGCACGCCTCAATTCATAGTGCTAGCAGGAACTAGCATGACAAGGTACAGCAGGCATGCCTCAATCCATAGTGCTAGCAGGGACTAACAGGACAGGATGCAGCAGGCATCCCTCAATCCCCTAGTGCTAGCAGGGACTAAGAGGACAAGCTGCAGCAGGCATGCCTCAATCCATAGTGCTAGCATAGACCAACAGGACAAGCTTTAGCAGACATGCCCCAATCCATAGTGCTAGCAAGGACTAACAGGGCAAGATTCAGCAGGCATGCCTTAATCCATTGTGCTAGCAGGGACTAGAAGGACAAGATGCAGCAGGCTTGCCTCAATCCAAAGTGCTAGCAGAGATGAACAGGACACGCTGAAGCAGGCGTGCCTCAATCCAAAGTGCTAGCAGGGACTAACAGGACAAGCTACAGCAGACATGCCTCAATCCCCTAGTGCTAGCATGGACTAACAGAACAAGATTCAGCAGGCATGCCTTAATAGCATAGTGCTAGCAGAGACTAACAGTACAAGCTGCAGCAGGCATGCCTCAATTCATAGTGCTAGAAGGGACTAACAGGACAAGCTGCAGCAGTCATGCCTCAATCCATAGTGCTAGCAGGGACTAACAGGACAAGCTGCAGCATGCATGCCTCAATCCATAGTGCTAGCAGGGACTAACAGGACAAGCTGCAGCATGCATGCCTCAATCCATAGTGCTAGCAGGGACTAACAGGACATGGTGCAGCAGGTATGCCTCAATACATAGTGCTAGCAGGCACTAACAGGACATGGTGCAGCAGGCATGCTTAATTTATACAGGGAGTGCAGAATTATTAGGCAAGTTGTATTTTTGAGGATTAATTTTATTATTGAACAACAACCATGTTCTCAATGAACCCAAAAAACTCATTAATATCAAAGCTGAATAGTTTTGGAAGTAGTTTTTAGTTTGTTTTTAGTTATAGCTATTTTAGGGGGATATCTGTGTGTGCAGGTGACTATTACTGTGCATAATTATTAGGCAACTTAACAAAAAACAAATATATACCCATTTCAATTATTTATTTTTACCAGTGAAACCAATATAACATCTCAACATTCACAAATATACTTTTCTGACATTCAAAAACAAAACAAAAACAAATCAGTGACCAATATAGCCACCTTTCTTTGCAAGGACACTCAAAAGCCTGCCATCCATGGATTCTGTCAGTGTTTTGATCTGTTCACCATCAACATTGCGTGCAGCAGCAACCACAGCCTCCCAGACACTGTTCAGAGAGGTTTACTGTTTTCCCTCCTTGTAAATCTCACATTTGATGATGGACCACAGGTTCTCAATGGGGTTCAGATCAGGTGAACAAGGAGGCCATGTCATTAGATTTTCTTCTTTTATACCCTTTCTTGCCAGCCACGCTGTGGAGTACTTGGACGCGTGTGATGGAGCATTGTCCTGCATGAAAATCATGTTTTTCTTGAAGGATGCAGACTTCTTCCTGTACCACTGCTTGAAGAAGGTGTCTTCCAGAAACTGGCAGTAGGACTGGGAGTTGAGCTTGACTCCATCCTCAACCCGAAAAGGCCCCACAAGCTCATCTTTGATGATACCAGCCCAAACCAGTACTCCACCTCCACCTTGCTGGCGTCTGAGTCGGACAGGAGTTCTCTGCCCTTTACCAATCCAGCCACGGGCCCATCCATCTGGCCCATCAAGACTCACTCTCATTTCATCAGTCCATAAAACCTTAGAAAAATCAGTCTTGAGATATTTCTTGGCCCAGTCTTGACGTTTCAGCTTGCGTGTCTTGTTCAGTGGTGGTCGTCTTTCAGCCTTTCTTACCTTGGCCATGTCTCTGAGTATTGCACACTTTGTGCTTTTGGGCACTCCAGTGATGTTGCAGCTCTGAAATATGGCCAAACTGGTGGCAAGTGGCATCTTGGCAGCTGCACGCTTGACTTTTCTCAGTTCATGGGCAGTTATTTTGCGCCTTGGTTTTTCCACACGCTTCTTGCGACCCTGTTGACTATTTTGAATGAAACGCTTGATTGTTCGATGATCACGCTTCAGAAGCTTTGCAATTTTAAGAGTGCTGCATCCCTCTGCAAGATATCTCACTATTTTTTACTTTTCTGAGCCTGTCAAGTCCTTCTTTTGACCCATTTTGCCAAAGGAAAGGAAGTTGCCTAATAATTATGCACACCTGATATAGGGTGTTGATGTCATTAGACCACACCCCTTCTCATTACAGAGATGCACATCACCTAATATGCTTAATTGGTAGTAGGCTTTCAAGCCTATACAGCTTGGAGTAAGACAACATGCATAAAGAGGATGATGTGGTCAAAATACTCATTTGCCTAATAATTCTGCACTCCCTGTAGAGCTTGCAATGACTAACAGGACATGGTGCAGCAGGCATGCCTCAATCCATAGTGCTAGCAGGGACTAACAGGACATGGTGCAGCAGGCATGTCTCAAACCATAGTACGAGCAGGGACTAACAGGACATGGTATAGCAGGCATGCCTCAATCCATAGTGCTAGCAGGGACTAACTGGACATGGTGCAGCAGGCATGCCTCAATCCATAGTGCTAGCAGGGACTAATAGGACAAGCTGCAACAGGCATCCCTCAATCAATAGTGCTAGCAGGGACTAATAGGGAATATAAATTAGGGACAAGCTGCAGCAGGCATGCCTCAATTCATAGTGCCTTATAGGAACTAGCAGGACAAGGTACAGCAGGCATGCCTCAATTCATAGTGCTAGCAGGGACTAACAGGACAGGATGCAGCAGGCATGCCTCAATCCCCTAGTGCTAGCAGGGACTAACAGGACAAGCTGCAGCAGGCATGCCTCAATCCATAGTGCTAGCATAGACCAAAAGGACAAGCTTTAGCAGACATGCCCCAATCCATAGTGCTAGCAAGGACTAACAGGGCAAGATTCAGCAGGCATGCCTCAATCCATTGTGCTAGCAGTGACTAGAAGGACAAGATGCAGCAGGCATGCCTCAATTCATAGTGCTAGCAGAGATGAACAGGACACGCTGAAGCAGGCGTGCCTCAATCCAAAGTGCTAGCAGAGACTAACAGGACAAGCTACAGCAGGCATGACTCAATCCCATGGACTAACAGGACATGGTGCAGCAGGCATGCTTAATTTATAGTGCTTGCAATGACTAACAGGACATGGTGCAGCAGGCATGCCTCAATCCATAGTGCTAGCAGGGACTAACAAGACATGGAGCAGCAGGCATGCCTCAATTCATAGTGCTAGCAGGGACTAACAGGACATGGTGCAGCAGGCATGCCTCAATTCATAGTGATTGCACGGACTAACAGGACAAGCTGCAGCAGGAATGCCTCAATCAAAAGTGCTCGCAGGGACTAACAGGACAGAATGAAGGAGGTGTGCAACAATCCCATAGTGCTAGCAGGGACTAACAAAACAAGCTGCAGCAGGCATGCCTCAATCCATAGTGCAAAAAGGGACTAACAGGACAAGCTGCACCAGACATGCCTCAATCCATAGTGCTAGCAGGGACTAACAAGACAAGCTGCAGCAGGCATGCCTCAATCCATAGTGCTAGCAGGGACTAACAGGACAATCTGCAGCAGGCATGCCTCAATCCATAGTGCTAGCAGGGACTAACAGGACAAGCTAGAGCAGACATGCCTCAATCCCCTTGTGCTAGCAGGGACTAACAGAACAAGATTCAGCAGGCATGCCTCAATCCCGTAGTGCTAGCAGAGACTAACAATACAAGCTGCAGCAGGCATGCCTCAATCCATAGTGCTAGCATGGCTAACAGGACAAGCTGCAGAAGTCATGCCTCAATCCATAGTGCTAGCAGAGACTAACAGGTAAAGATGCAGCAGGCATGCCTCAATCCATAGTGCTGGCAGGAACTAACAGGACAAGCTGCAGAATGCATGCCTAAATCCATAGTGCTAGCAGGCACTAACAGGACATGGTGCAGCAGGCATGCATCAATCCATAGTGCTAGCAGGCACTAACAGGACATGGTGCAGCAGGCATGCCTCAATTGATAGCGCTTGCAGGGACTAACAGGACATGGTGCAGCAGGCATGCCTCAATTCATAGTGCTAGCAGGGACTAACAGGACATGGTGCAGCAGGCATGCCTCAATTCATAGTGATGGCAGGGACTAACAGTACAAGCTGCAGCAGGAATGCCTCAATCCAAAGTGCTTGCAGGGACTAACAGGACAGAATGCAGCAGGTAAACCTCAATCCCAAAATGCTAGCAGGGACGAACAAAACAAGCTGTAGCAGGCATGCCTCAATCCATAGTGCTCACAGGGACTAACAGGGCAAGCTGAAGCAGGCATGCCTCAATCCATAGTGCTAGCAGGGACTAACAGGACAAGATGCAGCAGGCATGCCTCAAAACATAGTGCTAGCAGGGACTAACAGGATAAAATGCAGCAGGCATGCCCCAATCCATAGTGCTAGCAGGGACTAACAGGACAAGCTGCAACAGACATGCCTCAATCCATAGTGCTAGCAGGGACTAACAGGACAAGCTGCAGCAGGCAATCCTCAATCCATAGTGCTAACAGGGACTAAAAAGAAAAGCTGCAGCAGGCATGCCTCAATCCATAGTGCTAGCAGGGACTAACAGGACAAGGCAATTACTTGAATTGCCATAGCAGGGACTAACAGGACAAGCTGTAGCAGGCATACCTCAATCTATAGTGCTAACAGGGACTAACAGGAAAATCTGCAGCAGGCATGCCTCAATTCATAGTGCTAGCAGGGACAAACAGGAAAATCTGCAACAGGCATGCCTCAATCCATAGTGCTACAGGGACTAACAGGACAATCTGCAACAGGCATGCCTCAATCCATAGTGCTACAGGGACTAACAGGACAATCAGCAACAGGCATGCCTCAATCCATAGTGCTAGCAGGAACTAATAAGACAAGCTGCAGCAGGCATGTCTCAATCCATAGTGATAGCAGGGACTAACAGGACAAGCTGCACAAGGCATTCCTCAATCCATAGTGCTAACAGGACATGGTGCAGCAGGCATGCCTCAATTCAAAGTGCTAGCAGACACCACCAGGATAAGAGGCAGCAGGCATCCCTCAATCCATAGTGCTAGCAGGGACTAACAGGACAAGCTGCAACAGGCATGCCTCAATCCATAGTGCTACAGGGACTAACAGGACAAGTTGCAGGAGGTTTCCTCAATCAATAGTGCTAGCAGGGACTAACAGGACAAGCTGCAGCAGACATAACTCACAGGACAAGCTTCAGCAGGAATGCCTCAATCTGTAGTGCTAGCAGTGACTAACGGGACAGGATGCAGCAGGCATGCCTCAATCCCATAGTGCTAGCAGGGACAAACAGGACAGGATGCAGCAGGCATTCCTCAATCCATAGTGCTAGCAGGGACTAACAGGACAAGCTGCAGCAGGCATTCCTCAATCCATAGTGCTAGCAGGGACTAACAGGTCACGGTGCAGCAGGCATGCCTCAATCCATAGTGCTAGCAAAGAATAACAGGACAAGGTGTAGCAGGCATGCCTCAATCCCCTAATGCTAGCAGGGACTAACAGGACAAGCTGCAGCAGACATGTCTCAATCCATAGTGCTAGCAGGTACTAACAGGACAAGCTGCAGAAGGCATGCCTCAATCTATAGTGCTAGCAGGGACTAACAGGACAAGCTGCAGCAAGCATGCCTCAATCCATAGTGCTTGCAAGGACTAACAGGACAAGCTGTAGCAGGTATAACTAAATCCATAGTACTAGCAGGGACTAACAGGACAAGCTGCAGCAGGAATGCCTCAATCTTTAGTGCTAGCAGGGACTAACAGAACAAGCTGCAGCAGGCATTCCTCAATCCATAGTGCTAGCAGGGACTAGCAAGACAAGCTGCAGCAGGCATTCCTCAATCCATAGTGCTAGCAGGGACTGTTACAGAAGCATTAGTTATTTTGTTGTGAAGAGCTTATTTCCCAGCAGCAATGCCTGAACCAGCAAGCCAGCGCCTAAGAAGGGCTCCAAGAAAACCGTAACAAGTATCATTTCATAAAGAGTTAACTCTTTTTTTTCAGCTTTTAGAAACTATTGTCTAATCACCTCTGGAGCCAGACTGCTAATTGATAAGATGAACTTGTAAACTTGTTATCTTAAGTACTGTAATCCTATTGTGGCCTGTCAAAGGACAGTGCTCTCTATCTAAATGTGTGATGGGGGATTTTGTGCTTCCCCCCCTCTCCCCCTGGGAGTGCCCTGTGTGCATGTAACCTTAATAAAAAGCAGGCTGGGCATCCCAGTCCTGAGTTCTTGTTTGACCCTCAATCGCAGCGTTGACTCGTTTTTGTGGGCAGAAGGGTATCCTAGCGGTACTGCAGCTAAGGGAGATTATTCTATATTTGCGAGACTCATATAGAATACTATGGAAAGCAGCTTCTCCCCTCTTTAGCAATAGGGATCCAGGCTACTAAGCGGTCCATCTCTCAGCGAGACTAAGGGTAACCGTAACATTTGGCGGCAGCGGCGGGATTTTCCTGGATTTCCTAGGAGAGGTACAGAACGGATGGGGAGCGCTTACGAAAAATTGAAGCGTACAACCCAAAAGGATTTACTTGAAAGCAGAGGGGGGTACGCCAGCAACCGGCCGAGGAGAGAGCTGATCGCAGAATTGACCGAACTGGATCAGAGCTTCACAATGGCGGAAACACCGACCACGATTAGTGACGAAAAAACCAGGATTGTTCGGGAAAGGCTCTCATTATACGGGCCGAACCCCTCCATGGAATTGGTACAGCAGTTGATGGCAGAGGCGGACGAGGATATACGAGAGACTCGAGCCCACGAACTCAACCTAGCGAATGCACACCGCAATGCTGAAGCCCCGCAGGTAATCATCCCTGTCGAAAATGCTGGGAGGCCCAAGATACCCTATGCGGCATTTCGACCCTTCCTAGAGAGCGAGACAGGGATTGATGAATATTTGGCGGACTTCGAAAGGCAATGTGCCCTGCACCAGATTCCCAACAGAGAGTGGCCCACGATATTGTCTGGGAAACTATCCGGGCGAGCCCTGGAAGCCTTTCGTACTCTGGGTGCTGAGGAAGTGACACAGTATGAGCTAGTTAAGGAGACACTGTTGCGACGGTACGCTGTAACTCCGGACACGTATCGCCGACAGTTTCGGGGCACGGAAAAGAAGCCTAACGATACCCATATGGAATGGGCGCACCGAATGCGGAGAGCGGCAAATCACTGGCTGAGCGGAAGTAAAGCGGTGACTGGGGAGGAAATTTTACAATTGTTTCTCTTAGAACATTTTTATAATGGCATGGAACAGCAAGGGAAGGAATGGCTGCGAGACAGGCGGCCTTCTACCTTAGAAGAAGCAGCCAAATTGGCCGATGAACATTATGACTCCCGTCTTCACGAACCCATGAACTACCGAGCTCCAGCACGGGTCGAACCCAGAGAGGTTTACCGTGCACCCCCTCGTACTGAATTCCGAGCCCCGGTGCCCACAAGGCCCGTCCGACACTCAGGACCACCCAATAACAGCTCTGAGCGTCCCAGACCGACTTGCCACCGATGCAAGCAACCAGGGCATTTCATGGCTAGCTGCCCCCTTAATACGCACCAGACACCCAGGAATTACAATTACCCCTCTGGGTCCTATCGTCCGGCCCGGGCCCTCTGTGTTAACCAAGAGGCCCCTATGGAGGGATATGTGGGGCCGCTTCACGAGGCAGACCCTGTATATGCTGCCTCAGATAACCGCCAGCACCATCGGCAGAGGGTATGGCTCGAGGGGCGATCTACCGAGGGATTGCGAGACACAGGGGCTACTATCACGCTGGTACAGAGTCATTTGGTGCCAGAGCACAAGCGATCCGGACAGACTGTAGCCGTTAGAGTGGCGGGGGGGGATGTGTACAAAATTCCAACAGCTAAAGTGCATCTTGATTGGGGAGCGGGAAAGGGGGCTGTGAACGTGGGCCTAATGGATAATTTACCTGCCGAAGTACTACTGGGCAACGATTTGGGCCCCATGACTTCTGCCTATGCTCCAGTATGCAACAACGAGGCGGACCCAGTGACTACACGGGCCCAAGCCCGGACGGAGCGAGAGCTCTCACCAGTGCGGGAGACACAGGTAAGACCTACCCCGACCTTGCCTGACAGGTTAGGCCCCATACCCTGGGACACCCCAGATGCTTTCGAGGCAGAGTCTAAGACTGACCCGACCTTACAAAAGTACCGGGAACGAGCAGAGACCGGAGGGGGCGGGGCAGATAACGAAACATTCTTATGGGAAAAAGGGAAACTATACCGCTGGACAGAGAAAAGGGGACAGCGTAGGCGACAGCTGGTAGTGCCCCACAAATACCGTCAAGAAATCCTCAAAATAGGCCACGACATCCCCTTAGCAGGCCACCTAGCCGTTACCCGTACCCTACACCGCATTACTCACACGTTCTTTTGGCCAGGGGTGCACGCTGACGTTAGAACTTACTGTAACACCTGCGATGTGTGTCAACGAGTAGGAAGGCGAGGCGATCACCCTAAAGCCCAGCTAGTAAATATGCCCATTGTAGAGGAACCCTTCAGCCGGGTTGCTATTGACCCAGTGGGACCACTGGCTACCCCTAGTCCCTCCGGTAAGCGCTACATTCTTACCGTAGTGGACTACGCTACCAGGTACCCAGAGGCTGTCGCCCTATCCAACATACAAGCGGATACGGTAGCGAATGCACTAGTACAGGTGTTCTCCCGGGTAGGATTTCCAAAAGAAATCCTATCCGACCGAGGCACCCAATTTACGGCTGAATTGACCCAACAACTCTGGCAGGTTTGCAAAATTAAGTCCCTCCTGAGCTCCCCATACCACCCCCAGACGAACGGGCTGTGTGAGAGGTTCAATGGGACCCTCAAGCAAATGCTCAAGACGTTCACTCAGGAATACCGAGACTGGGAACGCTTCCTGCCGCACCTCCTATTTGCTTATCGGGAGGTGCCCCAGGAAACGACAGGGTTCTCTCCCTTCGAGTTGCTCTACGGAAGAAAGGTACGGGGACCCCTAAACCTGATCCGGGAGCACTGGGAGGGAGAGATGGAGGCTGACGGTGTCCCCATTGTGCCATACGTGCTGGAACTCAGGGACCGAATGGAGCAATTAGCCAAATCCGTGCGGGCTAATCTCCAGTTGGCCCAGAGAAGACAGAAAGTATGGTACGATCGGGGGGCCCGAAAGAGAATCTTCACCATAGGACAAAAGGTGTTAGTACTTAAGCCGGTGAAGACAGACAAATTGCAGGCGTCCTGGCAGGGTCCCTACCAGATCGTAGAGAAAAGGGGAGACACCACTTATGTGATAGCTAGCTGCCACGACAACAATCTTAGAAAGACATTCCATGTAAACATGCTCAAGGAATATTTTGAGCGGCCAGAGAACGTGACGGCCGTATGTTGTTCCCCTCAGGAAGACCCCGACAGTTTACCCATTCCAGACCTATTAGAAAAGAGCCTCCCCACAGGTATAGTGGCGCAGGTTCAGATAGGGGACCGACTTAGCCCCACTGAAAGGGAGCAGCTCAACCAACTCCTCCAGTCTAAACACCTCACCTTCTCCCCGAAGCCAGGGTACACTACTTTAACCACCCACCAGGTAGATACTCCGGGACAAGCTCCCTTGTGCCAGGCTCCGTACCGAATCCCCGAAGCAGTTAGGACAGGAATGAAGAAGGAGATCGATGAGATGCTCCAGCTCAGGGTAATTGAGCCCTCCGATAGTCCCTGGGCCTCCCCAGTTGTCTTGGTGCCCAAGAAAGATGGGACCACCCGGTTCTGCGTAGACTATCGGAGGCTCAATGAAAATACCGTGACGGACGCTTACCCTATGCCCAGGGTAGACGAGCTACTCGATCGTATAGCCAGGGGAAATTACCTGACCACTATTGACCTCTGCAAAGGTTACTGGCAGATTCCCCTGGCCCCGGAGGCTATCCCCAAGTCGGCATTCGTCACCCCATTCGGCTTATATCAGTTTAGGGTAATGCCGTTTGGGATGAAGAATGCCCCAGCTACATTCCAGCGCTTGGTGGATAGGCTCCTGGATGGCTTCCAGAGTTTTGCTTGCGCCTACCTGGACGACATAGCGATCCACAGTGAGTCCTGGGAGGACCACTTAGCTCATGTGGGAATGGTTCTGGATCAGATCCGGGCTGCTGGCCTGACTCTGAAGCCAGAAAAATGCCACTTTGGGATGGCCGAGGTACAGTACCTGGGTCACCGGGTGGGGTGTGGAAAGCAGCGACCAGAGCCGGCCAAAATAGAAGCTGTCGCCAATTGGCCCACCCCCATCACTAAGACTCAGGTCCTAGCCTTCCTGGGCACGGCAGGGTACTATAGACGGTTCGTACCAGACTACAGCACACTTGCCAAACCCCTGACTGACTTGACCAAGAAGAACTTACCTCGACAGGTCCTGTGGTCTCCCCACTGTGAAACGGCTTTCCAGGCTCTCAAAAATGCTCTAATTAACGCTCCTGTCTTGGCGGCCCCAGCCCTTAACAAACGTTTTATCGTCCATACAGATGCTTCCATGTTCGGGCTGGGAGCCGTCCTCAGCCAAGTAGGCGAAGATGGAGGGGAGCATCCAGTTGCCTACATCAGCCGGAAGCTCCTGCCCCGCGAAGTCAGCTATGCAGCGGTCGAAAAGGAGTGTTTGGCTTTGGTGTGGGCATTAAAGAAATTGACTCCCTATTTATATGGTCAGGAGTTCACTCTGGTCACCGACCATAACCCGTTGGTGTGGCTGAACCGGGTCTCTGGAGATAACGGCAGGCTATTACGTTGGAGCTTATCGTTGCAACCCTTCAATTTCACCATTACTTACAGACCTGGGAAACAGAATGGCAACGCCGACGGGTTGTCCAGACAAACCGACCTCAGCCCCGCATAATCAGCGGTCTGGACAGCCTTAGTCTGCCCCGAAAAGGGGTCAGACCGTGTCTGCCAGAGTGTTCCACAGAAAGGGAGCACTGTTACAGAAGCATTAGTTATTTTGTTGTGAAGAGCTTATTTCCCAGCAGCAATGCCTGAACCAGCAAGCCAGCGCCTAAGAAGGGCTCCAAGAAAACCGTAACAAGTATCATTTCATAAAGAGTTAACTCTTTTTTTTCAGCTTTTAGAAACTATTGTCTAATCACCTCTGGAGCCAGACTGCTAATTGATAAGATGAACTTGTAAACTTGTTATCTTAAGTACTGTAATCCTATTGTGGCCTGTCAAAGGACAGTGCTCTCTATCTAAATGTGTGATGGGGGATTTTGTGCTTCCCCCCCTCTCCCCCTGGGAGTGCCCTGTGTGCATGTAACCTTAATAAAAAGCAGGCTGGGCATCCCAGTCCTGAGTTCTTGTTTGACCCTCAATCGCAGCGTTGACTCGTTTTTGTGGGCAGAAGGGTATCCTAGCGGTACTGCAGCTAAGGGAGATTATTCTATATTTGCGAGACTCATATAGAATACTATGGAAAGCAGCTTCTCCCCTCTTTAGCAATAGGGATCCAGGCTACTAAGCGGTCCATCTCTCAGCGAGACTAAGGGTAACCGTAACAGGGACTAACAGGACAAGCTGCAGCAGGCATTCCTCAATCCATAGTGCTAGCAGGGACTAACAGGTCACGGTGCAGCAGGCATGCCTCAATCCATAGTGCTAGCAAAGAATAACAGGACAAGGTGTAGCAGGCATGCCTCAATCCATAATGCTAGCAGGAACTAACAGGGCAAGCTGCAGCAGGCATGCCTCAATCCATAGTGATAGCATTTACTAACAGGACAAGCTGCAGCAGGCAAACCTCAATCCATAGTGCTAGCAGGGACTAACAGGACAAGCTGCAGAAGGCATGCCTCAATCCATAGTGCTAGCAGGGACTAACAGGACAAGCTGCAGCAGGCATGCCTCAATCGACAGTTATAGCAGGGACTAAGAGAACAAGCTGCAGCAGGCATGCCTCAATCCATAGTGCTAGCAGGGACTAACAGGACAAGCTGCAGCAGGCATGCCTCAATCCACAGTTCTAGCAGGGACTAAGAGGACAAGCTGCAGCAGGCATGCCTCAATCCATAGTGCTAGCAGGGACTAACAGGACAAGCTGCAGCAGGCATGCCTCAATCCACAGTTCTAGCAGGGACTAAGAGGACAAGCTGCAGCAGGCATGCCTCAATCCATAGTGCTAGCAGGGGCTAACAGGACAAGCTGCATCAGGCATCCCTCAATCCATAGTGCTAGCAGGGTGTAACAGGACAGGATGCATCAGGCATGCCTCAATCCATAGTGCTAGCAGGGACTAGCAGGACAAACTGCTGCAGGCATGCCTCAATCCATAGTGCTAGCAGGGACTAACAGGAGAAGCTGCAGCAGGCATGCCTCAATCCATAGTGTTAGCGGGGACTAACAGGAGAAGCTGCAGCAGGCATGCCTCAATCCATAGTGCTAGCAAAGAATAACAGGACAAGGTGTAGCAGGCATGCCTCAATCTATAGTGCTAGCAGAGACTAACAGGACAAGTTGCAGCAGGCATGCCTCAATCCATAATGCTAGCAGGAACTAACAGGGCAAGCTGCAGCAGGCATGCCTCAATCCATAGTGATAGCATTTACTAACAGGACAAGCTGCAGCAGGCATGCCTCAATCCACAGTTATAGCAGGGACTAAGAGAACAAGCTGCAGCAGGCATGCCTCAATCCATAGTGCTAGCAGGGATTAACAGGACAAGCTGCAGCAGGCATGCCTCAATCCACAGTTCTAGCAGGGACTAAGAGGACAAGCTGCAGCAGGCATGCCTCAATCCATAGTGCTAGCAGGGACTAACAGGACAAGCTGCAGCAGGCATGCCTCAATCCATAGTGCTAGCAGGGACTAACAGGACAAGCTGCAGCAGGCATGCCTCAATCCACAGTTCTAGCAGGGACTAAGAGGACAAGCTGCAGCAGGCATGCCTCAATCCATAGTGCTAGCAGGGGCTAACAGGACAAGCTGCATCAGGCATCCCTCAATCCATAGTGCTAGCAGGGTGTAACAGGACAGGATGCATCAGGCATGCCTCAATCCATAGTGCTAGCAGGGACTAGCAGGACAAACTGCAGCAGGCATGCCTCAATCCATAGTGCTAGCAGGGACTAACAGGACAAGATTCAGCAGGCATGCCTCAAGTGTTAGCGGGGACTAACAGGAGAAGCTGCAGCAGGCATGCCTCAATCTATAGTGCTAGCAGGAACTAAAAGGACAAGCTGCAGCATGCATGCATCAATCCATAGTGCTAGCAGGGCCTAACAGGACAAGGTACAGCAGGCATGCCTCAATCCATAGTGCTAGCAGGGACTAACAGGACAGGATGCAGCAGGCATGCCTCAATACCCTAGTGCTAGCAGGGACTAACAGGACAAGCTACAACAGGCATGCCTCAATCCATAGTGCTAGCCTAGACCAACAGGACAAACTTTAGTAGACATGCCCCAATCCATTGTGCTAGCAAGGACTAACAGAGCAAGATTCAGCAGGCATGCCTCAATTCATAGTGCTAGCAGAGATGAACATGACACGCTGAAGCAGGCGTGCCTCAATCCTAAGTGCTAGCAGGGACTAACAGGACAAGCTTCAGCAGGCATGCCTTAATCCCATAGTGCTAGCAGAGACTAACAGTACAAGCAGCAGCAGGCATGCCTCAATTCATAGTGCTAGCAGGGACTAACAGGACAAGCTGCAGCAGTCATGCCTCAATCCATAGTGTTAGCAAGGACTACCAGCACAAACTGCAGCATGCATGCCTCAATACATAGTGCTAGCAGGCACTAACAGGATATGGTGCAGCAGGCATGCTTAATTCATAGTGCTTGCAATGACTAACAGGACATGGTGCAGCAGGCATGCCTCAATCCCTAGTGCTAGCAGGGACTAACAGGACATTGTGCAGCAGACATGCCTCAATTAGTAGTGCTAGCAGGGACTAACAGGACATGGTGCAGCAGGCATGCCTCAATTCATAGTGATTGCAGGGACTAACAGGACAAGCTACAGCAGGAATACCTCAATCCAAAGTGCTCACAGGGACTAACAGGACAGAATGCAGCAGGTGTGCCTCGATTCCATAGTGCTAGCAGGGACTAACAGGACAAGCTGCAACAGGCATGCCTCAATCCATAGTGCTACAGGGACTAACAGGACAAGTTGCAGGAGGTTTCCTCAATCAATAGTGCTAGCAGGGACTAACAGGACAAGCTGCAGCAGACATGCCTCAATCCATAGTGCTAGCAGGTACTAAGAGGACAAGCTGCAGCAGGCATAACTCACAGGACAAGCTTCAGCAGGAATGCCTCAATCTGTAGTGCTAGCAGTGACTAACGGGACAGGATGCAGCAGGCATGCCTCAATCCCATAGTGCTAGCAGGGACAAACAGGACAGGATGCAGCAGGCAAGCCTCAATCCCCTAATGCTAGCAGGGACTAACAGGACAAGCTGCAGCAGACATGTCTCAATCCATAGTGCTAGCAGGTACTAACAGGACAAGCTGCAGAAGGCATGCCTCAATCTATAGTGCTAGCAGGGACTAACAGGACAAGCTGCAGCAAGCATGCCTCAATCCATAGTGCTTGCAAGGACTAACAGGACAAGCTGTAGCAGGTATAACTAAATCCATAGTACTAGCAGGGACTAACAGGACAAGCTGCAGCAGGAATGCCTCAATCTTTAGTGCTAGCAGGGACTAACAGAACAAGCTGCAGCAGGCATTCCTCAATCCATAGTGCTAGCAGGGACTAGCAAGACAAGCTGCAGCAGGCATTCCTCAATCCATAGTGCTAGCAGGGACTAACAGGACAAGCTGCAGCAGGCATTCCTCAATCCATAGTGCTAGCAGGGACTAACAGGTCACGGTGCAGCAGGCATGCCTCAATCCATAGTGCTAGCAAAGAATAACAGGACAAGGTGTAGCAGGCATGCCTCAATCCATAATGCTAGCAGGAACTAACAGGGCAAGCTGCAGCAGGCATGCCTCAATCCATAGTGATAGCATTTACTAACAGGACAAGCTGCAGCAGGCAAACCTCAATCCATAGTGCTAGCAGGGACTAACAGGACAAGCTGCAGAAGGCATGCCTCAATCCATAGTGCTAGCAGGGACTAACAGGACAAGCTGCAGCAGGCATGCCTCAATCGACAGTTATAGCAGGGACTAAGAGAACAAGCTGCAGCAGGCATGCCTCAATCCATAGTGCTAGCAGGGACTAACAGGACAAGCTGCAGCAGGCATGCCTCAATCCACAGTTCTAGCAGGGACTAAGAGGACAAGCTGCAGCAGGCATGCCTCAATCCATAGTGCTAGCAGGGACTAACAGGACAAGCTGCAGCAGGCATGCCTCAATCCACAGTTCTAGCAGGGACTAAGAGGACAAGCTGCAGCAGGCATGCCTCAATCCATAGTGCTAGCAGGGGCTAACAGGACAAGCTGCATCAGGCATCCCTCAATCCATAGTGCTAGCAGGGTGTAACAGGACAGGATGCATCAGGCATGCCTCAATCCATAGTGCTAGCAGGGACTAGCAGGGCAAACTGCAGCAGGCATGCCTCAATCCATAGTGCTAGCAGGGACTAACAGGACAGGATTCAGCAGGCATGCCTCAATCCATAGTGTTAGCGGGGACTACCAGGAGAAGCTGCAGCAGGCATGCCTCAATCCATAGTGCTAGCAAAGAATAACAGGACAAGGTGTAGCAGGCATGCCTCAATCTATAGTGCTAGCAGAGACTAACAGGACAAGTTGCAGCAGGCATGCCTCAATCCATAATGCTAGCAGGAACTAACAGGGCAAGCTGCAGCAGGCATGCCTCAATCCATAGTGATAGCATTTACTAACAGGACAAGCTGCAGCAGGCATGCCTCAATCCACAGTTATAGCAGGGACTAAGAGAACAAGCTGCAGCAGGCATGCCTCAATCCATAGTGCTAGCAGGGATTAACAGGACAAGCTGCAGCAGGCATGCCTCAATCCACAGTTCTAGCAGGGACTAAGAGGACAAGCTGCAGCAGGCATGCCTCAATCCATAGTGCTAGCAGGGACTAACAGGACAAGCTGCAGCAGGCATGCCTCAATTCATAGTGCTAGCAGGGACTAACAGGACAAGCTGCAGCAGGCATGCCTCAATCCACAGTTCTAGCAGGGACTAAGAGGACAAGCTGCAGCAGGCATGCCTCAATCCATAGTGCTAGCAGGGGCTAACAGGACAAGCTGCATCAGGCATCCCTCAATCCATAGTGCTAGCAGGGTGTAACAGGACAGGATGCATCAGGCATGCCTCAATCCATAGTGCTAGCAGGGACTAGCAGGACAAACTGCAGCAGGCATGCCTCAATCCATAGTGCTAGCAGGGACTAACAGGACAAGATTCAGCAGGCATGCCTCAATCCATAGTGTTAGCGGGGACTAACAGGAGAAGCTGCAGCAGGCATGCCTCAATCTATAGTGCTAGCAGGAACTAAAAGGACAAGCTGCAGCATGCATGCATCAATCCATAGTGCTAGCAGGGCCTAACAGGACAAGGTACAGCAGGCATGCCTCAATCCATAGTGCTAGCAGGGACTAACAGGACAGGATGCAGCAGGCATGCCTCAATACCCTAGTGCTAGCAGGGACTAACAGGACAAGCTACAACAGGCATGCCTCAATCCATAGTGCTAGCCTAGACCAACAGGACAAACTTTAGTAGACATGCCCCAATCCATTGTGCTAGCAAGGACTAACAGAGCAAGATTCAGCAGGCATGCCTCAATTCATAGTGCTAGCAGAGATGAACATGACACGCTGAAGCAGGCGTGCCTCAATCCTAAGTGCTAGCAGGGACTAACAGGACAAGCTTCAGCAGGCATGCCTTAATCCCATAGTGCTAGCAGAGACTAACAGTACAAGCAGCAGCAGGCATGCCTCAATTCATAGTGCTAGCAGGGACTAACAGGACAAGCTGCAGCAGTCATGCCTCAATCCATAGTGTTAGCAGGGACTACCAGCACAAACTGCAGCATGCATGCCTCAATACATAGTGCTAGCAGGCACTAACAGGATATGGTGCAGCAGGCATGCTTAATTCATAGTGCTTGCAATGACTAACAGGACATGGTGCAGCAGGCATGCCTCAATCCCTAGTGCTAGCAGGGACTAACAGGACATTGTGCAGCAGACATGCCTCAATTAGTAGTGCTAGCAGGGACTAACAGGACATGGTGCAGCAGGCATGCCTCAATTCATAGTGATTGCAGGGACTAACAGGACAAGCTACAGCAGGAATGCCTCAATCCAAAGTGCTCACAGGGACTAACAGGACAGAATGCAGCAGGTGTGCCTCGATTCCATAGTGCTAGCAGGGACTAACAAAACAAGCTGCAGCAGGCATGCCTCAATCCATAGGGCTAGAAGGGACTAACAGGACAAGCTGCAACAGGCATAACTCAATCCATAGTGCTAGCAGGGACTAATAGGACAAGCTGCAGCAGGCATGCCTCAATCCATAGTGCTAGCAGGGACTAACAGGACATGGCAATTACTTTAATTGCACTAGCAGGGACTAACAGGACAAGCTGCATCAGGCATGCCTCAATCCATAGTGCTAGCAGGGACTAACAGAACAATCTGCAGCAGGCATGCCTCAATCCATAGTGCTAGCAGGGACTAAAAGGACAAGCTACAGCAGACATTTCTCAATCCCCTAGTGCAAGCAAGGACTAACAGAACAAGATTCAGCAGGCATGCCTCAATCCCGTAGTGCTAGCAGAGACTAACAGTACAAGGTGCAGCAGGGATGCCTCAATTCATAGTGCTAGCAGGGACTAACAGGACAAGCTGCAGAAGTCATACCTCAATCCATAGTGCTAGCAGGGACTAACAGGAAAAGATGCAGCAGGCATGCCTCAATCCATAGTGCTGGCAGGAACTAACAGGACAAGCTGCAGCATGCATGCCTCAATCCATAGTGCTAGCAGGCACTAACAGGGCATGGTGCAGCAGGCATGCCTCAATCCATAGTGCTAGCAGAGACTAACAGGACAAGCTGCAGCAGTCATGCCTCAATCCATAGTGCTAGCAGAGACTAACAGGACAAGCTGCAGCATGCATGCTTCAATCCATAGTGCTAGCAGGCACTAACAGGACATGGTGCAGCAGGCATGCTTAATTCATGGTGCTTGCAATGACTAACAGGACATGGTGCAGCAGGCATGCCTCAATCCCTAGTGCTAGAAGGGACTAACAGGACATTGTGCAGCAGGTATCCCTCAATTAATAGTGCTAGCAGGGACTAACAGGACATGGTGCAGCAGGCATGCCTCAATTCATAGTGATTGCACGGACTAACAGGACAAGCTGCAGCAGGAATGCCTCAATCCAAAGTGCTTGCAGGGACTAACAGGACAGAATGCAGCAGGTGTGCCTCAATCCCATAGTGCTAGCAGGGACTAACAAAACAAGCTGCAGCAGGCATGCCTCAATCCATAGTGCTAGAAGGGACTAACAGGACAAGCTGCAACAGGCATGCCTCAATCCATAGTGCTAGCAGGGACTAACAGGACAAGCTGCAGCAGGCATGCCTCAATCCATAGTGCTAGCAGGGACTAACAGGACAAGGCAATTACTTTAATTGCACTAGCAGGGACTAACTGGACAAGCTGCATCAGGCATGCCTCAATACATAGTGCTAGCAGGGACTAACAGAACAATCTGCAGCAGGCATACCTCAATCCATAGTGCTAGCAGGGACTAACAGGACAAGCTACAGCAGACATGCCTCAATCCCCTAGTGCTAGCAAGGACTAACAGACCAAGATTCAGCAGGCATGCCTCAATCCCGTAGTGCTAGCAGAGACTAACAGGACAAGCTGCAGAAGTCATGCCTCAATCCATAGTGCTAGCAGGGACTAACAGGAAAAGATGCAGCAGGCATGCCTCAATCCATAGTGCTAGCAGGCCCTAACAGGACATGGTGCAGCAGGCATGCCTCAATCCATAGTACTAGCAGGGACTAACAGGATATGGTGCAGCAGGCATGTCTCAATCCATAGTGCTAGCAGGGACTAACAGGACAAGGTGCAGCAGGCATGCCTCAATCCATAGTACTAGCAGGGACTAACAGGATATGGTGCAGCAGGCATGCCTCAATCCATAGTACTAGCAGGGACTAACAGGATATGGTGCAGCAGGCATGCCTCAATCCATAGTACTAGCAGGGACTAACAGGACATGGTGCAGCAGGTATGCCTCAATCCATAGTGCTAGCAGGCACTAACAGGGCATGGTGCAGCAGGCATGCCTCAATTCATAGTGCTTGCAGGGACTAACATGACATGGCGCAGCAGGCATGCCTCAATCAATAGTGCAAGCAGAGACTAACAGGAAATGGTCCAGCAGGCATGCCTCAATTCATAGTGGTAGCAGGGACTAACAGGACATGGTGCAGCAGGCATGCCTCAATTCATAGTGCTAGCAGGGACTAACATGACATGGTGCAGCAGGCATGCCTCAATCAATAGTGCTAGCAGGGACTAACATGACATGGTGCAGCAGGCATGCCTCAATCAATAGTGCTAGCAGGGACTAACAGGAAATGGTCAAGCAGGCATGCCTCAATTCATAGTGGTAGCAGGGACTAACAGGACATGGTGCAGCAGGCATGCCTCAATTCATAGTGCTTGCAGGGACTAACAGGACATGGTGCAGCAGGCATGCCTCAATTCATATTGATTGCAGGGACTAACAGTACAAGCTGCAGCAGGCATGCCTCAATTCATATTGATTGCAGGGACTAACAGTACAAGCTGCAGCAGGAATGCCTCAATCCAAAGTGCTTGCAGGGACTAACAGGACAGAATGCAGCAGGTGTGCCTCAATACCATAATGCTAGCAGGGACGAACAAAACAAGTTGTAGCAGGCATGCCTCAATCCATAGTGCTAGCAGGGACTAACAGGACTAGATGCAGCAGGCATGCCTCAATACATAGTGCTAGCAGGGACTAACAGGATAAGATGCAGCAGACATGCCTCAATCCATAGTGCTAGCAGGGACTAACAGGACAAGCTGCAGCAGGCAAGCCTCAATCCATAGTGCTAACAGGGACTAACAAGACAAGCTGCAGCAGGCATGCCTCAATCCATAGTGCTAGCAGGGATTAACAGCACAAGGCAATTACTTTAATTGCCCTAGCAGGGACTAACAGGACAAGCTGTAGCAGGCATACCTCAATCTATAGTGATAACAGGGACTAACAGGAAAATCTGCATCAGGCATGCCTCAATCCATAGTGCTAGCAGGGACTAACAGGACAAGATGCAGCAGGCATGCCTCAATCCCATAGTTCTAGCAGGGTCTAACAGGACAGGATGCAGCAAGCATGCCTCAATCCTGTAGTGCTAGCAGGGACTAACAGGACAGGATTCAGCAGGCATGCCTCAATCCCCTAGTGCTAGCAGGAACTAACAGGACAAGCTGCAGCAGGCATACCTCAATCCACAGTGCTAGCAGGGACTAACAGAACAAGCTGCAGCAGGCATGCTTCAATTCATAGTGCTAGCAGGGACAAACAGGACAATCTGCAACAGGCATGCCTTAATCCATAGTGCTACAGGGACTAACAGGACAAAATGGAGTAGGCATGTCTCAATCCATAGTGATAGCAGTGACTAACAGGACAAGCTGCACAAGGCATTCCTCAATCCGTAGTGCTAACAGGACATGGTGCAGCAGGCATTCCTCAATTCAAAGTGCTAGCAGACACCACCAGGACAAGAGGCAGCAGGCATCCCTCAATCCATAGTGCTAGCAGGGACTACCAGGACAAGCTGAAGCAGGCATGCCTCAATCCATAGTGCTAGCAGGGACTAACAGGACAAGTTGCAGGAGGCATTCCTCAATCCATAGTGCTAGCAGGGACTAACAGGACAAGGTGCATCAGGCATGCCTCAATTCAAAGTGCTAGCAGGAACTAACAAGACAAGCTGCAGCAGGCATGTCTCAATCCATAGTGATAGCAGGGACTAACAGGACAAGCTGCACAAGGCATTCCTCAATCCATAGTGCTAACACAACATTGTGCAGCAGGCATGCCTCAATTCAAAGTGCTAGCAGACACCACCAGGACAAGAGGTAGCAGGCATCCCTCAATCCATAGTGCTAGCAGGGACTAACAGGACAAGCTGCAGCAGGCATGCCTCAATCCATAGTGCTAGCAGGGACTAACGGGACAAGTTGCAGGAGGCATTCCTCAATCCATAGTGCTAGCAGGGACTAACAGGACAAGCTGCAGCAGACATGCATCAATCCATAGTGCTGGCAGGTACTAAGAGGACACGCTGCAACAGGCATAACTCAATCCATAGTGCTAGCAGGGACTAACAGGACAAGCTTCAGCAGGAATGCCTCAATCTGTAGTGCTAGCAGGGACTAACAGGACATGGTGCAGCAGGCATGCCTCAAACCATAATACTAGCAGGAACTAGCAGGACAAGGTACAACAGGCAAGCCTCAATCGCCTAGTGCTAGCAGGGACTACCAGGACAAGCTGCAGCAGACATGTCTCAATCCATAGTGCTAGCAGGTACTAACAGGACAAGCTGCAGAAGGCATGCCTCAATCTATAGTGCTAGCAGGGACTAACAGGACAAGCTGCAGCATGCATACCTCAATCCATAGTGCTTGCAAGGACTAACAGGACAAGCTGCAGCAGGTATAACTCGATCCATAGTACTAGCAGGGACTAACAGGACAAGCTGCAGCAGGAATGCCTCAATCTGTAGTGCTAGCAGGGACTAACAGAACAAGCTGCAGCAGGCATGCCTCAATCCATAGTGCTAGCAGGGACTAACAAAACAAGCTGCAGCAGGCATTCCTCAATCCATAGTGCTAGCAGGGACTAACAGGACAAGCTGCAACAGGCATTCCTCAATCCATAGTGCTAGCAGGGACTAACAGGTCACGGTGCAGCAGGCATTCCTCAATCCATAGTGCTAGCAAAGAATAACAGGACAAGGTGTAGCAGGCATGCCTCAATCCATAATGCTAGCAGAGACTAACCGGACAAGCTGCAGCAGGCATGCCTCAATCCATAGTGCTAGCAGGGACTAACAGGACAAGCTGCAGCAGGCATGCCTCAATCCATAGTGCTAGCAGGGACTAAGAGGACAAGCTGTAGCAGGCATACCTCAATCCATAGTGCTAGCAGGGACTAACAGGACAAGCTGCAGCAGGCATCCCTCAATCCATAGTGCTAGCATGGTCTAACAGGACAGGATGCATCAGGCATGTCTCAATCCATAGTGCTAGCAGGGACTAACAGGACAAGGTGCAGCAGGCATGCCTCAATTTATAGTGCTAGCAGGGACTAACAGGAGAAGCTGCAGCATGCATGCCTCAATCTATAGTGCTAGCAGGAACTAAAAGGACAAGCTGCAGCAGGCATGCCTCAATCTATAGTGCTAGCAGGGACTAATAGGACAAGCTGCAACAGGCATCCCTCAATTAATAGTGCTCGCAGGGACTAATAGGGAATATAAATTAGGGACAAGCTGCAGCAGGCATGCCTCAATTCATAGTGCTAGCAGGAACTAGCAGGACAAGGTACAGCAGGCATGCCTCAATCCATTGTGCTAGCAGGGACTAGAAGGACAAGATGCAGCAGGCTTGCCTCAATTCATAGTGCTAGCAGAGATGAACAGGACACGCTGAAGCAGGCGTGCCTTAATCCGAAGTGCTAGCAGAGACTAACAGGACAAGCTACAGCAGACATGCCTCAATCCCCTAGTGCTAGCAGGGACTAACAGATCAAGATTCAGCAGGCATGCTTTAATCCCATAGTGCTAGCAGAGACTAACAGTACAAGCTGCAGCAGGCATGCCTCAATTCATAGTGCTAGCAGGGACTAACAGGACAAGCTGCAGCATGCATGCCTCAATCCATAGTGCTAGCAGGCACTAACAGAACATGGTGCAGCAGGCATGCTTTATTCATAGTGCTTGCAATGACTAACAGGACATGGTGCAGCAGGCATGCCTCAATCCCTAGTGCTAGCAGGGACTAACAGGACATGGTGCAGCAGGCATGCCTCAATTCATAGTACTAGCAGGGACTTACAGGACATGGTGCAGCAGGCATGCCTCAATTCATAGTGATTGCAGGGACTAACTGGACAAGCTGCAGCAGGAATGCCTCAATCCAAAGTGCTCGCAGGGACTAACGGGACAGAATGCAGCAGGTGTGCCTCAATCCCATAGTGCTAGCAGGGACTAACAAAACAAGCTGCAGCAGGCATGCCTCAATCCATAGTGCTAGAAGGGACTAACAGGACAAGCTGCAACAGGCATGCCTCAATCTATAGTGCTAGCAGGGATTAACAGAACAAGCTGCAGCAGGCATGCTTCAATCCATAGTGCTAACAGGGACTAACAAAACAAGCTGCAGCAGGCATGCCTCAATCCATAGTGCTAGCAGGGATTAACAGGACAAGGCAATTACTTTAATTGCACTAGCAGGGACTAACAGGACAAGCTGCATCAGGCATGCCTCAATCCATAGTGCTAGCAGGGAATAACAGGACAATCTGCAACAGGTATGCCTCAATCCATAGTGCTAGCAGGGACTAACAGGACAAGCTACAGCAGACATGCCTCAATCCCCTAGTGCTAGCAAGGACTAACAGAACAAGATTCAGCAGGCATGCCTCAATCCCGTAGTGCTAGCAGAGACTAACAGTACAAGCTGCAGCAGGCATGCCTCAATCCATAGTGCTAGCAGGGACTAACATGACAAGCTGCAGAAGTCATGCCCCAATCCATAGTGCTAGCAGGGACTAACAGGAAAAGATGCAGCAGGCATGCTTCAATCCATAGTGCTGGCAGGAACTAACAGGACAAGCTGCAGCATGCATGCCTCAATCAATAGTGCTAGCAGGCACTAACAGGACATGGTGCAGCAGGCATGCCTCAATCCATACTACTAGAAGGGACTAACAGGATATGGTGCAGCAGGCATGTCTCAATCCAGAGTGCTAGCAGAGACTAACAGGACATGGTGCAGCAGGCATGCCTCAATCCATAGTGCTAGCAGGCACTAACAGGACATGGTGCAGCAGGCATGCCTCAATTCATAGTGGTTGCAGGGACTAACATGACATGGTGCAGCAGGCATGCCTCAATCAATAATGCTAGCAGAGACTAACAGGACATGGTCCAGCAGGCATGCCTCAATTCATAGTGATTGCAGGGACTAACAGTGCAAGCTGCAGCAGGAGTGCCTCAATCCAAAGTGCTCACAGGGACTAACAGGACAGACTGCAGCAGGTGTGCCTCAATCCCATAATGCTAGCAGGGACGAACAAAACAAGCTGCAGCAGGCATGCCTCAATCCATAGTGCTAGCAGGGACTAACAGGGCAAGCTGAAGAAGGCATGCCTCAATCCATAGTGCTAGCAGGGACTAACAGGACGAGCTGCAGCAGGCATGCTTCAATCCATAGTGCTAACAGGGACTAACAAGACAAGCTGCAGCAGGCATGCCTCAATCCATAGTGCTAGCAGGGACTAACAGGACAAGGCAATTACTTTAATTGCACTAGCAGGGACTAACAGGACAAGCTGCATCAGGCATGCCTCAATCCATAGTGCTAGCAGGGAATAACAGGACAATCTGCAACAGGTATGCCTCAATCCATAGTGCTAGCAGGGACTAACAGGACAAGCTACAGCAGACATGCCTCAATCCCCTAGTGCTAGCAAGGACTAACAGAACAAGATTCAGCAGACATGCCTCAATCCCGTAGTGCTAGCAGAGACTAACAGTACAAGCTGCAGCAGGCATGCCTCAATCCATAGTGCTAGCAGGGACTAACATGACAAGCTGCAGAAGTCATGCCTCAATCCATAGTGCTAGCAGGGACTAACAGGAAAAGATGCAGCAGGCATGCTTCAATCCATAGTGCTGGCAGGAACTAACAGGACAAGCTGCAGCATGCATGCCTCAATCCATAGTGCTAGCAGGCACTAACAAGACATGGTGCAGCAGGCATGCCTCAATCCATAGTACTAGAAGGGACTAACAGGATATGGTGCAGCAGGCATGTCTCAATCCAGAGTGCTAGCAGGGACTAACAGGACATGGTGCAGCAGGTATGCCTCAATCCATAGTGCTAGCAGGCACTAACAGGACATGGTGCAGCAGGCATGCCTCAATTCATAGTGGTTGCAGGGACTAACATGACATGGTGCAGCAGGCATGCCTCAATCAATAGTGCTAGCAGAGACTAACAGGACATGGTCCAGCAGGCATGCCTCAATTCATAGTGGTAGCAGGGACTAACAGGACATGGTGCAGCAGGCATGCCTCAATTCATAGTGATTGCAGGGACTAACAGTGCAAGCTGCAGCAGGAGTGCCTCAATCCAAAGTGCTCACAGGGACTAACAGGACAGAATGCAGCAGGTGTGCCTCAATCCCATAATGCTAGCAGGGACGAACAAAACAAGCTGCAGCAGGCATGCCTCAATCCATAGTGCTAGCAGGGACTAACAGGGCAAGCTGAAGAAGGCATGCCTCAATCCATAGTGCTAGCAGGGACTAACAGGACAGAATGCAGCAGGCATGCCTCAATCCATAGAGCTAGCAGGGACTAACAGGATAAGCTGCAGCAGGCATGCCTCAATCCATAGTGCTAGCAGGGACTAACAGGACAAGCTGCAACAGGCATGCCTCAATCCATAGTGCTAGCAGGGACTAACAGGGCAAGCTGCAGCAGGCAAGCCTCAATCCATAGTGCTAACAGGGACTAACAAGACATGCATCAGGCATGCCTCAATCCATAGTGCTATCAGGGACTAACAGGACAAGGCAATTACTTTAATTGCCCTAGCATGGACTAACAGGACAAGCTGTAGCAGGCATACCTCAATCTATAGTGCTAACAGGAATATCTGCAGCAGGCATGCCTCAATCCATAGTGCTAGACGGGACTAACAGGACAAGATTCAGCAGATATGCCTCAATCCCCTAGTGCTAGCAAGGACTAACAGAACAAGATTCAGCAGGCATGCCTCAATCCCGTAGTGCTAGCAGGGACTAACAGGACAAGGTACAGCAGGCATGCCTCAATCCATAGTGCTAGAAGGGACTAACAGTACATGGTGCAGCAGGCATGCCTCAATTCATAGTACTAGCAGGGACTAACAGGACATGGTGCAGCAGGCATGCCTCAATTCATAGTGATTGCAGGGACTAACTCTACAAGCTGCAGCAGGAATGCCTCAATTCAAAGTGCTCGCAGGGACTAACAGGACAAGGCAATTACTTTAATTGCTCTAGCAGGGACTAACAGGACAAGCTGCATCAGGCATGCCTCAATCCATAGTGCTAGCAGGGAATAACAGGACAATCTGCAGCAGGTATGCCTCAATCCATAGTGCTAGCAGGGACTAACAGGACAAGCTACAGCAGACATGCCTCAATCCCCTAGTGCTAGCAAGGACTAACAGAACAAGATTCAGCAGGCATGCCTCAATCCATAGTGCTAGCAGGGACTAAAAGGAAAAGATGAAGCAGGCATGCCTCAATCCATATTGCTGGCAGGAACTAACAGGACAAGCTGCAGCATGCATGCCTCAATCCATAGTGCTAGCAGGCACTAAAAGGACATGGTGCAGCAGGCATGCCTCAATCCATAGTACTAGAAGGGACTAACAGGATATGGTGCAGCAGGCATGTCTCAATCCATACTGCTAGCAGGGACTAACAGGACAGGGTGCAGCAGGTATGCTCAATCCATAGTGCTAGCAGGCACTAACAGGACATGGTGCAGCAGGCATGCCTCAATTCATAGTGGTTGCAGGGACTAACATGACATGGTGCAGCAGGCATGCCTCAATCAATAGTGCTAGCAGAGACTAACAGGGCATGGTCCAGCAGGCATGCCTCAATTCATAGTGGTAGCAGGGACTAACAGGACATGGTGCAGCAGGCATGCCTCAATTCATAGTGATTGCAGGGACTAACAGTGCAAGCTGCAGCAGGAGTGCCTTAATCCAAAGTGCTCACAGGGACTAACAGGACAGAATGCAGCAGGTGTGCCTCAATCCCATAATGCTAGCAGGGACGAACAAAACAAGCTGCAGCAGGCATGCCTCAATCCATAGTGCTAGCAGGGACTAACAGGGCAAGCTGAAGAAGGCATGCCTCAATCCATAGTGCTAGCAGGGACTAACAGGACGAGCTGCAGCAGGCATGCTTTAATCCATAGTGCTAACAGGGACTAACAAGACAAGCTGCAGCAGGCATGCCTCAATCCATAGTGCTAGCAGGGACTAACAGGACAAGGCAATTACTTTAATTGCACTAGCAGGGACTAACAGGACAAGCTGCATCAGGCATGCCTCAATCCATAGTGCTAGCAGGGAATAACAGGACAATCTGCAACAGGTATGCCTCAATCCATAGTGCTAGCAGGGACTAACAGGACAAGCTACAGCAGACATGCCTCAATCCCCTAGTGCTAGCAAGGACTAACCGAACAAGATTCAGCAGGCATGCCTCAATCCCGTAGTGCTAGCAGAGACTAACAGTACAAGCTGCAGCAGGCATGCCTCAATCCATCAAATTAGGAAAGAGAGCGTCAGGCACTCAATCCATAGTGCTAGCAGGGACTAACATGACAAGCTGCAGAAGTCATGCATCAATCCATAGTGCTAGCAGGGACTAACAGGAAAAGATGCAGCAGGCATGCTTCAATCCATAGTGCTGGCAGGAACTAACAGGACAATCTGCAGCATGCATGCCTCAATCCATAGTGCTAGCAGGCACTAACAGGACATGGTGCAGCAGGCATGCCTAAATCCATAGTACTAGAAGGGACTAACAGGATATGGTGCAGCAGGCATGTCTCAATCCAGAGTGCTAGCAGGGACTAACAGGACATGGTGCAGCAGGTATGCCTCAATCCATAGTGCTAGCAGGCACTAACAGGACATGGTGCAGCAGGCATGCCTCAATTCATAGTGGTTGCAGGGACTAACATGACATGGTGCAGCAGGCATGCCTCAATCAATAGTGCTAGCAGAGACTAACAGGACATGGTCCAGCAGGCATGCCTCAATTCATAGTGGTAGCAGGGACTAACAGTGCAAGCTGCAGCAGGAGTGCCTCAATCCAAAGTGCTCACAGGGACTAACAGGACAGAATGCAGCAGGTGTGCCTCAATCCCATAATGCTAGCAGGGACGAACAAAACAAGCTGCAGCAGGCATGCCTCAATCCATAGTGCTAGCAGGGACTAACAGGGCAAGCTGAAGAAGGCATGCCTCAATCCATAGTGCTAGCAGGGACTAACAGGACAGAATGCAGCAGGCATGCCTCAATCCATAGTGCTAGCAGGGACTAACAGGATAAGATGCAGCAGGCATGCCTCAATCCATAGTGCTAGCAGGGACTTACAGGACAAGCTGCAACAGGCATGCCTCAATCCATAGTGCTAGCAGGGACTAACAGGGCAAGCTGCAGCAGGCAAGCCTCAATCCATAGTGCTAACAGGGACTAACAAGACATGCATCAGGCATGCCTCAATCCATAGTGCTATCAGGGACTAACAGGAAAAGGCAATTACTTTAATTGCCCTAGCATGGACTAACAGGACAAGCTGTAGCAGGCATACCTCAATCTATAGTGCTAACAGGAAAATCTGCAGCAGGCATGCCTCAATCCATAGTGCTAGAAGGGACTAACAGGACAAGATTCAGCAGACATGCCTCAATCCCCTAGTGCTAGCAAGGACTAACAGAACAAGATTCAGCAGGCATGCCTCAATCCCGTAGTGCTAGCAGGGACTAACAGGACAAGGTACAGCAGGCATGCCTCAATCCATAGTGCTAGAAGGGACTAACAGGACATGGTGCAGCAGGCATGCCTCAATTCATAGTACTAGCAGGGACTAACAGGACATGGTGCAGCAGGCATGCCTCAATTCATAGTGATTGCAGGGACTAACTGGACAAGCTGCAGCAGGAATGCCTCAATTCAAAGTGCTCGCATGGACTAACAGGACAGAATGCAGCAGGTGTGCCTCAATCCCATAGTGCTAGCAGGGACTAACAAAACAAGCTGCAGCAGGCATGCCTCAATCCATAGTGCTAGAAGGGACTAACAGGACAAGCTGCAGCAGGCATGCCTCAATCCATAGTGCTAACAGGGACTAACAAGACAAGCTGCAGCAGGCATGCCTCAATCCATAGTGCTAGCAGGGACTAACAGGACAAGGCAATTACTTTAATTGCTCTAGCAGGGACTAACAGGACAAGCTGCATCAGGCATGCCTCAATCCATAGTGCTAGCAGGGAATAACAGGACAATCTGCAGCAGGTATGCCTCAATCCATAGTGCTAGCAGGGACTAACAGGACAAGCTACAGCAGACATGCCTCAATCCCCTAGTGCTAGCAAGGACTAACAGAACAAGATTCAGCAGGCATGCCTCAATCCATAGTGCTAGCAGGGACTAACAGGAAAAGATGAAGCAGGCATGCCTCAATCCATAGTGCTGGCAGGAACTAACAGGACAAGCTGCAGCATGCATGCCTCAATCCATAGTGCTAGCAGGCACTAACAGGACATGGTGCAGCAGGCATGCCTCAATCCATAGTACTAGAAGGGACTAACAGGATATGGTGCAGCAGGCATGTCTCAATCCATACTGCTAGCAGGGACTAACAGGACATGGTGCAGCAGGTATGCTCAATCCATAGTGCTAGCAGGCACTAACAGGACATGGTGCAGCAGGCATGCCTCAATTCATAGTGGTTGCAGGGACTAACATGACATGGTGCAGCAGGCATGCCTCAATCAATATTGCTAGCAGAGACTAACAGGGCATGGTCCAGCAGGCATGCCTCAATTCATAGTGGTAGCAGGGACTAACAGGACATGGTGCAGCAGGCATGCCTCAATTCATAGTGATTGCAGGGACTAACAGTGCAAGCTGCAGCAGGAGTTCCTCAATCCAAAGTGCTTGCAGGGACTAACAGGACAGAATGCAGCAGGTGTGTCTCAATCCCATAATGCTAGCAGGGACGAACAAAACAAGCTGCAGCAGGCATGCCTCAATCTATAGTGCTAGCAGGGACTAACAGGGCAAGCTGAAGAAGGCATGCCTCAATCCATAGTGCTAGCAGGGACTAACAGGACAGAATGCAGCAGGCATGCCTCAATCCATAGTGCTAGCAGGGACTAACAGGATAAACTGCAGCAGGCATGCCTCAATCCATAGTGCTAGCAGGGACTAACAGGACAAGCTGCAACAGGCATGCCTCAATCCATAGTGCTAGCAGGGACTAACAGGGCAAGCTGCAGCAGGCAAGCCTCAATCCATAGTGCTAACAGGGACTAACAAGACATGCAGCAGGCATGCCTCAATCCATAGTGCTATCAGGGACTAAAAGGACAAGGCAATTACTTTAATTGCCCTAGCAGGGACTAACAGGACAAGCTGTAGCAGGCATACCTCAATGTATAGTGCTAACAGGGACTAACAGGAAAATCTGCAGCAGGCATGCCTCAATCCATAGTGCTAGAAGGGACTAACAGGAAAAGATGCAGCAGACATGCCTCAATCCCCTAGTGCTAGCAAGGACTAACAGAACAAGATTCAGCATGCATGCCTCAATCCCGTAGTGCTAGCAGGGACTAACAGGACAAGGTACAGCAGGCATGCCTCAATCCATAGTGCTAGCAGGGACTAACAGGACAAGATGCAGCACACATGCCTCAATCACCTAGTGCTAGCAGGGACTAACAAGACAAGCTGCAGCAGGTATGCCTCAATCCATAGTGCTAGCAAGGACTAACAGGACAAGCTCCAGCAGGCATGAATCAATCTATAGTGCTAGCAGGGACTATCAGAAAAAGCTGCAGCAGGCATCCCTCAATCCATAGTGCTAGCAGGGACTAACAGGACAAGCTGCAGCAGGCATGCCTCAGTCCATAGTGCTAGCAGGGACTAACAGAACAAGCTGCAGCAGACATGCCTCAATCCATAGTGCTAGCAGGGACTAACAGGATAGGCTGCAGCAGGCATGCCTCAATCCATAGTGCTACAGGGACTAACAGGATAAACTGCATCAGGCATGCCTCAATCCATAGTGCTAGCAGGGACTAACAGGATTAGCTGCAGCAGGCATGCCTCAATCCATAGTGCTAGCAGGAACTAACAGGTCAAGCTGCAGCAGGCATGCCTCAATCCATAGTGCTAGCAGGAACTAACAGGTCAAGCTGCAGCAGGCATGCGTCTATTCATAGTGCTAGCAGGGACTAACAGGACAAGCTGCAGCAGTCATTCCTCAACCCATAGAGCTAGCAGGGACTAACAGGACAAGCTGCAGCAGGCATGCGTCTATCCATAGTGCTAGCAGGAACTAACAAGACATGGTGCAGCAGGCATGCCTCAATTCAAAGTGCTAGCAGAGACAAACAGGACATGGTGCAGCAGGCATGCCTCAATTCAAAGTGCTAGCAGAGACAAACAGGACATGGTGCAGCAGGCATGCCTCAATCCATTGTCCAGTTCTTGGTAATGTCACTGTTGTACCATATTTTCTTCGCTTGATGATGACTGTCTTCACTGTGTTCCATGGTATATCTAATGCCTTGGAAATTCTTTTGTACCGTTCTCCTGACTGATACCTTTTAACAATGAGATCCCTCTGATGCTTTAGAAGCTCTCTGCGGACCATGGCTTTTGTGTAGGACGCGACTAAGAAAATGTCAGGAAAGACCTTCTAGAACAGCTGAACTATATTTGGGGTTAATCAAAGGCGCTTTAAATGATGACAGGTGTGTACTGACTCTTATTTAACATGGTTTTGAATGTGATTGCTTAATTCTGAACACAGCTACATCCCCAGTTATATATGCAAACACATTATTTTAGTTTTTTTTGTTTACTTCCCTCCACCTTAAAGATTTCAGTTTGTTTATCAATTGAGTTGTACAGTTTATAGGTCACATTAAAGGTGGAAAAGTTCTGAAATGATTTATCTTTGTCTAATTTTTTTACATCACAGAAACCTGACATTTTAACAGGGGTGTGTAGACTTTTAATATCCACTGTATGTGTATATATATATATATATATATATATATATACACAGGTGGCCCTCGTTTTACGACGGTTCAATTTACACCGTTTCAGAAAAACAACCTTTTTTCCAGTCATGTGACTGCTATTGAAAAGCATTGAGAAGCAGTGCATTTATTAAAATAACCAGTAGATGGAGCTTTCCGCTTGTGTTGCAGCAAAGCCAAGCAAGCTGAAATTAATCAGTTGAACCAGAACTGAGCTATTGAGCAGATTTCAAAGAAACAAGATCTTCCTGTCTATAAATCAGTCCAGATTGGAATGCATAGAAAGAACTGTTTGCAGAAAAATGCAAGTTTAGTTTGTGTTGTGTGATTATTTTATTAGGTTTATAATGCTGTTTAGCAAATGTTTTTGTTCATTTATCTTAGTTTAATTATATATTGTGTTGTGTGATTATTGTATTAGGTTTATAATGTTGTTTAGCATTTAAAGTCTTCATTTCAAAGCTTTAAAAATAATGTATTAGGTGTTACTTATGACAATTTTGAGAGGGGCCTGGAACCTATCTCCCTCACTTCCCATTGACTTACATTATAAACTTTGTTTCAATTCACAACGGTTTCGATTTACAACCATTCCTTCTGGAACCCAACCCCGGCGTAAACTGAGGGCTACCTGTATATATATATATATATATATATATATATATATATATATTTATAAATACATAGAACATATTCTGTTATGTGCAGAACATTGGAAAAACACGAATATTGCATTTTTTCTTTTTTTTATGTTCTCATCAACTTAACTGCAAAGGGCTCCAATGCACTTCTATATATGTCTATATATGTGAACATATGTATTTATGTGTTTATATGTGTATATATGTCTGTAAATACATATATACACATATAAATTCATAAATACATATATACACACACATATATATAGCAAAAATAGAAATAAGCACTCACTGGTCTTTGGATAGCAAAGTCACCAAAAAATCTTTATTGTGTGCTGTGACGTTTCGGGACCAAGCACAGTCCCTTCCTCTGGCAGTGTTACAGTGAAAAAAGCAGCCTTATATAGGCCCCAAATACCATCCCATACACTCAAGGCCAATCAAAAGCCCTATTACGTATTATGTAGGGCTTTTGGTTGGCCTTGAGTGTATGGGAGGGTGTTTGGGGCCTATATAAGGCTGCTTTTTTACTGTAACACTGTTACAAGCATTTGATGAGACCAAAATTGAGCTTTTTGGCCACTACCATAAACGCTACATCTGGAGAGGAGTCAACAAGGCCTATGATGAAAGGTACACCATTTCTACTGTGAAACACGGAGGTGGATCGCTGATGTTTTGGGGATGTGTGAGCTACAAATGCACAGGAAATTTGGTCAGAATTGATGGCAAGATGAATGTAGTATGTTATCAAACAGAACACCTCATTTTTCACTGCTTGATTAGAGTTTGAACACTGCTGATTTGCATTCTCAATTCCTTGGATATCTTTTTATATCCCTTTCCTGTTTTATACAGTTCAACTACCTTTATCCCACAGATCCTTTGACAATTCTTTTTCTTTCCCCATGACTCAGAATCCAGAAACATCAGTGCAGCACTGGATGAAAGATGCAAGGGTCTGTCAGGAGTCCAGAAACTCAATGACCTTTTATACACACACTCTTATTACAAGCAAACAGATCATAGGTGAGGATGGTTACCTTTAATAGCCATTCAAACCCCTTTGTGTCAACTTGTGTGCATGTCATCAGGTCAAAATCACCAGGGTATGTAAACTTTTGATCAGGGTAATTTGGGTAGTTTCTGTTGTCATCATGATTTAAAAAAAGTAAACACAGTTGATTGTTTGATTGATAATAAATGGCTTCAGCCAAACACTAACCACGAGTAAAAGAAAAGTTTTTGTGTTAGCATTCATATTCTCTGAAAAATGGCCAAGAAATCATAAATTCTGCCAGGGTATGTAAACTTATGAGCACAACTGTATACAGTATGTATATATATATATATATATATATATATATATATATATATATATATATATATATACACTATATATATATATATATATATATATATACACAGTATATATATATATATATATATATACATATATATATATATATATACGGTATATATATATATATATATATATATATATATATAGAGTATATATATATATATATATATATATATATACACACTATATATATATATATATATATATATATATACTGTATATTTATATATATATATATATATATATATATATAACCTTTTATTGAAAAAGTATTACAGGAGAATGTTTCACTCCTATTTTAAAGAAAGGGAATTCAGCACTGTTTTATATCAAACACCAGGTCTTTATTCATAATTAGAGTTTAAAAATCAAAAGAATCTCTTTGCCACAAATTCAACAAAAAGCATTGCAAACCCTAATCTAATATACCATATACAAAAAGATATATGTATATATGCGCTAATAAGTAACCATATTTGTAACAATATATTTTGCACTGTTAAAACAACACAGATCAAATGAAACAAACATCCTTCATATCAGGGTGGGTTAAAACAGGTAAATAAGTGTTCCAATCAGCCAATAGAATGCCAGCTCAATCCTATTGGCTGATTGCATCAGCCAATAGGATTTTTTCTACCTTAATTCCGATTGGCTGATAGAATTCTATCAGCCAATCGGAATTGAAGGGACGCCATCTTGAATGACGTCACTTAAAGGAACCGTCATTTAGTAAGAAGACTTCGATGGAAGAGGATGCTCCATGTCAGATGTCTTGAAGATGGACCCGCTCCGCGCCAGATGGATGAAGATAGAAGATGCCGCCTGGATGAAGACTTCTGCCTGTCTGGAGGACCACTTCGCCGGGCATGGATGACGACTTCGGCCCGGTTGGGTGAAGAATTCTCCCGGTAAGGTGATCTTCAAGGGGTTAGTGTTAGGTTTTTTAAGGGGGTATTGGGTGGGTTTTAGAGTAGGGTTGGTTGTGTGGGTGGTGGGTTATAATGTTGGGGGGGGGATTTGTACTTTTTCTTTTACAGGTAAAAGAGCTGATTACTTTGGGACAATGCCCCGCAAAAGGCCCTTTTAAGGGCTATTTGTAATTTAGTGTAGGGTAGGGTTGTTTTTTATTTTGGGGGGCTTTTTTATTTTGTTAGGGGGATTAGATTAGGTGTAATTAGTTTAAAAATCTTGTAATTTGTTTATTATTTTCTGTAATTTAGTGTGGTTTTTTTGTACTTTAGATAATTTTATTTATTTGTATTTAATTGTATTTAATTTAGGGAATTTATTTAATTATAGTGTAGTGTTAGGTGTAATTGTAACTTAGGTTAGGTTTTATTTTACAGGTAAATTTGTTTTTATTTTAACTAGGTAGTTATTAAATAGTTAATAACTATTTAATAATTATTCTACCTAGCTAAAATAAATAACTTGCCTGTAAAATAAAAATAAACCCTAAACTAGCTACAATGTAACTATTAGTTATATTGTAGCTAGCTTAGGGTTTATTTTATAGGTTAGTATTTAGTTTTAAATAGAAATTATTTAGGTAATAATAGTAATTTTATTTATATTTATTTAAATTATATTTAAGTTAGGGGGTGTTAGGGTTAGGGATAGACTTAGATTTAGGGGTTAATAACTTTAATATAGTGGCAGCGACGTTGGGGGAGACAGATTAGGGGTTAAGAAGTGTAGGTAGGTTGCGGCGACATTGGGGACGGCAGATTAGGGGTTAATAAATATAATGTAGGTGTTGGAGATGTTGGGGGCAGCAGATTAGGGGTTCATAAGTATAATGTAGGTGGCGGCGGTGTCCGGAGCGGCAGATTAGGGGTTAATAAGTATAATATAAGTGGCGGCGATGTCGGGGGTGGCAGATTAGGGGTGTTTAGACTCGGGGGTTCATGTTAGGGTGTTAGGTGTAGATATAAATGCATTTCCCCTTAGGAATCAATGGGGCTGCGTTAGCAGCTAAACGCTGCTTTTTTGCAGGTGTTAGTTTTTTTTTCAGACGGCTCTCCCCCATTGATTCCTATGGGGAAATCGTGCATGAGCACGTTCAGCCAGCTCACCGCTAACGTAAGCAGTGCTGATATTGAGGTGAGATGTGGAGCAAAATTTTGCTCTACAATCACTTTTTTTGCGGTTAACGCCGGGTTTGTAAAAACCCGTAATACCAGCGCTGTCTGTAAGTGAGCGGTGAGCATAAACTGCTCGTTAGCACCGCATAGACTCTATCTCCAAACTCGTAATCTAGCTGTTTATTCTTTAGGTATTCTTTGTTGAAGAAATAGCAATGCACATGAGTGAGCCATACCCACAAGGAATCTATCTATGTGCAGCCACCAATCAGCCGCTACTGAGCGTATTAAGAAATGTTTTTCAAAAAAGGATATCAAGAGAATGAAACAAATTAGATCATAAAAATAAATTGGAAATTTGGTTAAAACTGCTTGCTTTTTGTGAATCATGAAATAAATCGCTGCCACTATTAAAATGTATTAACCCCTATTCTGCCGCTCCCCGACATAGTCGCCACTATAATAAACCTATTAACCCCTAAACCACCGCCCTCCCGCATCGCAAACACTATTTAAATATAATTAACCCCTAATCTGCCGTCCGCCCACACCGCCTCTATAATAAACCTATTAACCCCTAAACCGCAAGCCCCCCACAACGAAATATACTAAATTAAACTATTAACCCCTAAACCGAAAGCCCCCCACAACAAAATATACTAAAATAAACTATTAACCCCTAAACCTAACGCACCCTAACTTTATATTAAAATTACAATTTCTCTATATTAAATTAAATTAAAGCTACCTGTCAAATTAACTTAATTAATTTTAAACTAACAATTAAACTAAGATAATTATTAAACTACAATTAAACTAACTACCAATTAAATTAAAATAAACTACACATTAAAAAAATCGTAACACTACTCTAAAAATTATAAAAAGTATCTAATTACAAAAAAACCCACACTAAATTACGAAAAATAAGAAACAAATTAACAAAAATTAAAAAAAATTACACCTAATCTAATAGCCCTATAAAAATAAAAAAGCCCCCCAAAATAAAAAAACCTAGCCTACAATAAACTACCAATGACCCTTAAAAGGGCCTTTTGTGGGGCATTGCCCCAAAGAAATCAGCTCTTTTACCTGTAAATAAAAATACAAACACCCCCCAACAGTAAAACCCACCACCCAACCAACCAACCCCCCCCAAATAAAAAAAAATATCTAAAATAACCTAAGCTCCCCATTGCCCTGAGAAGGGCATATGTATGGGCATTGCCCTTAAAAGGGCATTTAGCTCTTTTACATGCCAAGACCCTAATCTAAAAATAAACCCACCCAAAAAACCCTTAAATAAACCTAACACTAACCCCTAACAATCCACTTACAGTTCTTGAAGTCCCGCTTGAAGGATCCATCCAGCCGCCGAAGTTCTCATCCATGCAGCAAGAAGTCTTCATCCAGGCGGCCTCTTCCATCTTCATCAAGCCAGCGAAGTCCTCATCCAGAGGGCAAGAAGTCTTCATCCAGATGGTATCTTCTATCTTCATCCATCCGGCGCGGAGCGGGTCCATCCTGAAGACATCCGGCCCGGAGCATCCACTTCATACGGTCGCCGCAGTAAACTTGACTTCAATGCAAGTGACGTCATCCAAGATCAGCCAATAGGATTAGAGCTGCTAAAATCCTATTGGCTGTTCCAATCAGCCAATAGGATTTGAGCAGCTCTCATCCTATTGGCTGTTCCAATCAGCCAATAGGATTGAGCTCTCATCCTATTGGCTCATTGGAACAGCCAATAGGATAAGAGCTCAATCCTATTGGTTGATTGGAACAGCCAATAGGATTTTAGCAGCTCTAATCCTATTGGCTGATTGAAATATTTCAGCCAATAGGAATGCAAGGGACGCCATGTTGGATGGTGTCACTTGCATTGAAGTTCCAGTTTACGGCGGTGACCGTTTGAAGAGGATGCTCCGCGCCGGATGTCTTCAGGATGGACCCGCTTTGCACCAGATGGATAAAGATAGAAGATGCCGTCTGAATGAAGACTTCTTACCGCCGGGATGAGGACTTCGCCGGCTGGATGAAGATGGAAGACGCCGCCCGGATGAAGACTTCTTGCTGCATAGATGATGACTTCGCCGGCTGGATGGATCCTTCAAGCGGGACTTCAAGAACTGTAAGTGGATCGTCGGGGGTTAGTGTTTTTTAAAGGTTTTTTGGGTGGGTTTTATTTTTAGTTTAGGGTCTGGGCATGTAAAAGAGCAAAATGCCATTTTAAGGGTAATGCCCATACAAATGCCCTTTTCAGGGCAATGGAGAGCTTAGTTTTTTTTAGATAGTTATTTTATTTGGGGGGTTGGTTGTGGGGGTGGTTGGTTTTACTGTTGGAGGGTGTTTGTATTTTTATTACAGGTAAAAGAGCTGATTTCTTTGGGGCTTTTAAGGGTCATTGGTAGTTTATTGTAGGCTAGGGTTTTTTTTATTTTGGGGGGGCTTTTTATTTTGATAAGGCTATTAGATAAGGTGTAATTCTTTTTTATTTTTGCTAATTTGTTTCTTATTTTTTGTAATTTAGTGTTTGTTTGTTTGTTTGTTTTTGTTTTTTGTTTATTTTCAAAAAGCTTTATTTAATATTCAAAAAGAAATGACACTGGAATATAAATGTCACATGAGATCCAGTATACAATGTGACTTGTTGTGTCACTTTACAAATAATAAATCTGTTACAAGATCATCTTACATAAGCTTAAGTTTCAGGAGCTCAGAATCTTTGATAACATAGTTAAGCAGCTTACGCCTCTGCTGCTTCTCATCATCTTTGGTTAAAAAAGGAAAAAGTACAACCTGCTCCGAAAACACCAAAATACAAACTAAAACAATTTAGTAGGAATGATCAATTCAGCTCAGGTGCTATATTGTGCACCTGTAGACCGTAACTTTGACATGCAATGAAACCATTGATGCATGCCAGCTAAATTTATAGTAAGAAAGTAAGGAATCGAACCAACCGAATTTGGGGTGAGATATCCCCTAAGAAGGAAAAGGAAGGTGGGAGGTTATAGGGCAGAGGAGGTACTGTGAAAGGGTAAGTGGAAGGTATAGGAAGGTTGCGAAAAAAAAAAAAAAAGGGGGGGGGAGGGGGAGGAGGATGCAGGCGACATTTCAGACTTACACATCCATAGAGTGTAATTTTATCTGATCAAAGGTTTCCAGAGTTCTTTCATGTATTCATGAACCTCAATTTTATCATCTCTCATGTATCAGTATCTCTCTAGTGACAGATATCTATCAACCCGGTCTTCCCAGTCTAAGTACTGTGGAATTTGAGCAGATTTCCAGTTCTTGGGAATGAGGGTTTTGGCGCTGTTAAGCATTATATATAGGAGGTATTTTTTGGGTTTCTCTGCTAATTTGGGCAGGCCATGAAACAGCAAGAGATTCGGGCTTCTATTTATTGTAAGGTTTAGCTTAGTGTCCAAAAAGGTTGGATTAGTTCGCATGTCCACCAGATATGGAGTAACGTACCAGTTTCGCCGCACCTTCGCCAGCATTTGCCGTCTGATTTCTTATAAAATTTTCTGATCTTGTCAGGTGTGAGGTACCAGCGGGATAGGTATTTATAATTGGATTTGATAACCCCAGCGGAGACAGATGCTTTGCTATGGTTATAAAATATGTTTTGCCATTCTGCCTCCGTAAGGTCCTCGCCCAGCTCGCTATTCCATTGTTTGACAAACAAAGGCGTGCCATTCTCTTTATGAGATGATAACAGATTATACATAGTATAGATTAAGTGTTTTGGTGGGGTCGGTAGTAGACAGAGCATATCTAGCTGTGTAAGTTGTCTCGTTATGTTATCTGTTCCTCTGTATGTGCTTAGATAATGTTGTATCTGTCTGTGAAAATACCATGAGATATGTAAGCCCGACTGTTGTAGCTCTTCTAAGTTTTTGAGTTTCCTGTTTGAGATTAGTCTATAAAACATAGTTTGATCTAGTTGTGCCTTATTTATATTTGTTTGCTGCGCGTTTGTGAACATGATATCAGGGTTGTGTATGAATGGGGTTAGCGGTGAAGGGGTGGTGGAAATGTATGGATGTTCAATGAGTGTTTTGTCCCATTGTGTGAAGAATTCCTCAAGGAATGGGTAATGAGTAGTTATGCCAGGTCTGCCCTTTCTAGAGATCCATCCCAATGTCCCCAGGTTTCGTACTCCCATGATAGTACGTCCTATCTGGACCCACGTCTTATCGTTTGAGTTAGTACACCATTCCATCTGGGTTTGGAGATTGATAGCTTTCTTATATAAAAGAAGGTTTGGGATACCCAAACCGCCATTTTCCTTTGCTAAGTATAGGGCGTGTCTAGAAATGCGGGGTCTCCCACCTCCCCAGATGTATTCTTCTAGTTGCCCCTGTAGTTTTCGTAGAAATTGGGGCGGGAATGGAATCAGTATAGTTTGTAAATAATATAGGATTCGGGGAAGGATATCCTCCCTAACCAAGAGATCCTCTTGTTTTTCCATGCTGATAGATCGTCAATAATTGACTTTGACAATTGGGGATAATTAGCATCAAATAAATTACATGGATTTGGGGTCAAGTTAATCCCCAGATATTTAAGCGTATGGGTTTTAATCTAAAGTTTACATATATTCGGTATTTGGCACAATTCTGCTTGGGGCAGGTTTATATTTAAAATTTCTGATTTTGTATGATTCAAGTGGAAATTGGACACCTTACAGTAATCATTGAATTCCCTAAGGATTTCTGGGAGAGAGGTCAGGGGGTTGGAGATAGATAACAGAACATCATCTGCGTATAGCGAAACTTTGTGGTCCTGATCTTCTATTTTTATCCCCGTAATGGTCTGATTAGCACATATTTTTTGTGCCAGAACTTCGATCGAAAGGGCAAATAACAGGGGTGATAGTGGGCAACCCTGTCTAGTACCATTTGAGATATTAAAAGGGTCAGATAATATATTATTAATTTTAACTTGCGCAGTGGGTTTCGAATAGAGGGCAAAAACTTTTTGTATGAAGGGCTGGCTGAAGTTCATTTTTGACAGGACAGCTTTGAGAAAATCCCAGCTGACCCTGTCAAACGCTTTCTCAGCATCTGTCGAGACGAGTATAGAGGGAATGTTGTTGTGGTGGGCGTAGTTCACTAAGAGATTGGCTTTTATAGTGTTATCCCTGGCCTCACGACCAGGGACAAAACCTACCTGATCTGGTGAAACCAGCTGGGATAGGTATTTATTCAATCTTGTTGCGAGTATCTTTGCATAGATCTTTAAATCCACATTAAAAATTGATATGGCCTAAAGTTCTCCGGGCTGTTGGGTGGTTTCCCAGGTTTTGGAATGGTGGTCACATGTGCCAATAACATGGAAGGCGGGAAGTTTTGTGTGTGTCCAATAGTGTTGAATAGAGATGTTAAATGCGGGGATAATGTATCCTTGAATAATTTGTAGTACTTAGTACTAAAGCCATCTGGGCCAGGGCTCTTGCCAGATTGTAAATTGTCTATAGTTTTGGCTACCTCCTCCATAGAAATGGGGGCATCCAGCCCTTCTCTTTCTTTATCCGATAATTTTGGGAGTGTGAGAGAGTCCAAATATTTTTCAATATAGGGCTGTGGGGCAGCCCCCTCTGTCTCCTGATGTGGAACCTCCTCGCCTTTTAGATTGTATAGCTTCTGATAGTATGATCTGAGTACTGCCGCTATGGACGGGCTGTCTGCGCAACTTTGATTATGATGATTTAGAATAGAGCGTATATGGGTTTTTAGTTGTTTCCTTTTCAGTGCCCGCGCTAGAAGTCTATCGGGTTTATCTCTGAATTCGAAGTATGTCTGTTGTAATTGTAATGATCTTTTCTGGTGATCTACCGAGTGAATGTCTTGTAATTCCTTTCTAGCTTGTTGCAAAGCGCTTTTAGTTGTCAGGTCTGTGGGCGTCTTTTTATGTTTAATCTCTAAGTCCCGAATTTTAGAGAGAAGAGTGGTGTACCTAATTTTAAGCTGTTTGGAGTGTAGTGCTTTTTGTTTTATTAACTCACCCCGTAATACACTTTTGTGTGCTTCCCATACTATTTGGTCCGACACCTCCCCCGTATCATTGAGTTGAAAGTATTCCAGTAATTTTGTCTCTATTTGTGATTTAATCAGCTGTTTATTCAGCAGGAAGTCATCGAATCTCCAGATAAAAGGTCTGTCTGGTATAGAAGGCCAGTTTATTTTACATAAGATAGGTGAGTGATCGGACCACGTCATAGGGAGTATTTGAGAGCTCGTGACCCCTGCAAGTGTAGACTGATCCATGAAGAAGTAGTTAAGTCTTGTGTACACGCTGTGCGGGTGTGAATAAAAGGTGACGTTGCGTCTGGTAGGATGTAGTGTACGCCATGTATCATGAACCGTAAGTTCCTCCAGTCTGGAATTACACTGCCTGATAACTTTTTTGGGAGTGGAAGCTGTCATTCTGGACGTGTCTAATACAGGGTCCAGGGGAAGGTTGAAATTGCCTCCCAGTATCAACGCCCCTTTACGGAGGTCTAGGATTTTGTTAGTGAGGATAGACATGAATTTGTTTTGTCCCTGGTTCGGGAAGTAAGCGTTTACTAAGGTAACCAGTCTATTAAATAGCAGGCCTACTACAATCAAAAACCTACCATCTGGGTCCCGCTCCACATGAATGAGGGAAAAGGGGGAAGAGTGCTTAATTATGATTCCCACCCCATTTTTCTTTGTCGGCCCAGAAGCGAAATATGAAGTGGGGAATTTTGGGCTTGGCTAGGTCGGTTCTTTACCCTTGCAGAAGTGTGTCTCCTGCATAAAAATTATGTCACAGTGTGTTCTAATAGCGTCTCTGATCAAGTGTGATCACTTTTCGGGTATGTTCAGACCTTTAGTATTTATGGTCATCAGTGACAGGTTATGTGCCCCGTGTGGCTGCATTATGGATGGGGAAGAGGGAAAAAAAAAATTACAAAAAAAGGGGGAGGGGGAGGGGGTGGGGAAGAGGGGGAAGGGAAGAAAATAGGTTATAGAACTGAAGGGTGGAGGGGTAAGGACAAGGAGGAGTAAGAGATAGTGAAGGAAGAATTCAGAATGATTGAATATAGTCTAGACACAGATTCCTATGAATAGGAAGTATCTAGAAAAGGCAAGGAATAGTTTATGCACTATGAAGTGCAGTCGGTCCTGACACTACCAACAGAGAAAGTGGGGAAAAAGAAGTGTCAGAGAATGTGGGATAAGTATCCCTGCGCCTGATGCGATTATTATGAGAGAGAAAGAGTTAATTAGGAGGGACAGAGCTTGTCTAGGAATAGATAGAGGAAAAAGAGCATTTTACAGCATCCTATTAACACATTGTAACAAATAAGACAGATAATAATGCCAATTCTTAACTTAAAACATTCAACATTAACGTATCACATTTCAACTTAACAAAGTGGGTATATATAAAGAAGACCAATTATGGGGTGGTTTGTGATTAAAGTGACTATCTTTCTAATATAATATCTATATGTAGCTAGGGTAAGAATAAGTTTCTAATGTGGATAGCCTAGATTAACGGACATCGCATGGTGTAATTAAGCAAGGGCAACAGGGCCTAGGGCCGGGAGGCCTCTTATTGCAGCATTAGGCCTACAGAGTATATGCTGAGAACCCTGTTTCTGTATGGAAATACGACTAAACATAGAGGCGGTTATCATTGATTCTAATAGATAGAACCATAAGTTCGGTATGGAGTGGGAGAAAGTAAACATATAAACCAAGTTATAAAAAAAATATAATTCAACATACACAATACTCATCTGAACTCTGTATAGATATCATTGGGAATGTTCGGCAAGTAGTGTGGAACTGTCCGATAAAGTTAAGTTTATTTATCAACATTTGTATCTTGTGAGTTGCGGGCACTTTGATGAGGTTCATCTTCGTCAGGCGTGGGTATATGTCCACATCCAGTATCTTGCAAAAAGTCTTGAAGATCCGCTTGGGACCTGTATATTGCTTGTTTTCCATTACTTGTGGCTATGAGACAAACAGGGAATCCCCATTTGTACTGGATTCTGTTACGTTGAAGAACACTGGTGATGAACCTAAGGTCTCTTCTTTTTTGCAGAGTGAGTTGACTCAAATCGGAAAAGACCTGAATAGGTATACCAGCATGTGTAATGTCCTTAATGGTACAGGCTTTTTGGGATATTACATCCTTATCTTTGTAGCTTAAAAATGTAATAATAATATCCCTCGGGGGAGCCTTGGGAGAGGGTTTTGGGTGAAGGGCCCGGTGTGCTCTTTCTAGAGGGATATCAGGGGAGTTTGGTGTTCCTTTGATGGTGCGAAACAAGTCTTGTAGATAACCTTCTATGACCGTGTTATTAACTGACTCCGGTACTCCCCTGATACGCAAGTTGTTCCGTCTCCCTCTATTATCCAAGTCTTCCACTCTGGACAGTAGAAATTGTATGTCTCCCTCCTGTTCGTAGGCCCTTTGTGTATTAGTGTTAACTTGAGCCTGCAGGGCGTCCTGTTTTTTTTCTAAGGTGTTAACTTGTTGGCTAATCTGCTGAAAGTCTTTCTTTAAGTCGCTAAATAAAGTTAAAACGACTTTAATATCAGCTTTCGAAGATATAACATTTAGGTCGTCTCTAGTTAGAGGTTCCTGGAGTTGTGTGTCATGTGATAAGCTTGATGTAGGCAATAGTGAAGGGGTCTGTGGCGCAGTTTCAGCCGCCATTTGGTCAGTGCTTGTGTTAGGCATCTTGAGAAAATTAGTCAGGCTAGCGCTTTTGAGACCTTTGTCACCTTTAGTATTTTTTCTGTTAGACATATTTAAGTGCCAAGGGAAACTGTGGTACAATACAGATAGTCTCTCAATGTCTAAAATATATGCCTGTCAACGACCTCAATATGGTAAACACTGTGTTTATGTTGTGTCCAATGATCCCCCTTCTACTCTTTTTTGTTCCCTTAGACAATTTATTTAATGTGTCCCGGGTTATTCAGTCTCCAACACCCCAAGTCCTCTCCTGGTGTAATGTGTCAGGCTTATTATAGTACCTGACTATTGCACCGCTACTCAGTATGCCCCCTGACAGCTAGAGACCACTTACAGGCCCAGGTGATGTGGCTGTTATTAGGACCCCACATGGGTAAGGTCTCAGTTAAAGTGCGGATACCTGCATCCGCTGAAGCGGGCTCCTGACTTCGCAAGTGTGTTGTTGCTCCGGTCCACAACTCAGCTCCTCTGTTCACCGGTTGGCGCTTCACCCGAAAAGATGCGGCGGGGAGGGGGAATCCCCTGTGGAACAGCTGTATGGCCACGGCGGCAGCAGTAGGTAATGGCCACCGGTGATCCGCCTTGCTTCTTCCAGGTCAGTTGTAGATGTCGGGGCAGTGTTGTCCCTATAGTCGGGTGCGAGGAAGAGGGTTCCGCAGGCAGTATCTGTTGGAGTGGGTTATAGGCAGGTGTGGGAAGTGCCGGTGTCTGCTGGATCACAGGGTCAGTTAGGCCGCAGTCTCCCGGGACTTGATAAGATCACCAGTTACCCCTTATGATGTAAGGATCTTAGGCAGGATGTGTTTATACACTATTTCTCCATTTTGCATACAATGTTAGATATTACCCTCCGTGTTATACAGTTTACATCAGGCACAGGGCATAGGAGCCAGAAGTTAAGCAGCCATGTCCCTGCGTGGCCAGGCTCCGCCCCAGTGTTTGTTTGTTTTATGTAACTTAGTTGTTTTTATTTTTGTAATGTTAGGTTTTAGTGTAAGACAGGTTAGGTTTTATTTTACAGGTACATTTGTATTTATTTTAGCTAGGTAGTTATTAAATAATTAATAACTATTTAATAACTATTGTACCTAGTTAAAATAAATACAAACTTGCCTGTAAAATAAAAATAAATCCTAAGCTAGCTACAATGTAACTATTAGTTATATTGTAGCTAGCTTAGGGTTTATTTCACAGGTAAGTTTGTATTTAGTTTAAAATAGGGGTTATTTGGTTAATAATTGTAACTTTAGTTTAGCTCTATTTTAATTATGTTAAAGTTAGGGGTGTTAGGCTTAGGGTTACGTTAGGGTTAGGTTTAGGGGTTAATGGATTTATTTAGTGGTAGTGATGTGGGAGGCCAGAGGTTTCGGGGTTAATAACTTTAGTATAGTGGCAGCGACATTGGGAGTGGCAGATTAGGGGTTAATAGTTTTATGTAGGTGGCAGCGATGTTGGGGGTGGCAGATTAGGGGTTAATAACTGTATGTAGGAGGCAGCGATGTTGGGGGTGGCAGATTAGGGGTTAATAACTGTATGTAGGTGGCGGCGATGTCGGGGGTGGCAGATTAGGGGTGTTTAGACTCGGGGTTTATGTTAGGTTTAAACGTAACTTTTTCTTTCCCCATAGACATCAATGGGGCCGCATTACGGAGCTTTTCATTCCAAGATCGCAGGTGTTAGGCTTTTTTTTTTTTTGCCGGCTCTCCCCATTGATGTCTATGGGGAAATTGTGCACCAGCACGTCAAAGCAGCGCTTGAGTTTGGTGCGGTATGGAGCTCAACGCAACCATATCGCCCGCACAAGCCTGCTAGTGATATAGGGAGGTGAAATAACGCAGCTTTTGTGGCGGTCGTTAAAATCCCTATAGCGCTCAAAATTTGTAATCTAGCTGTCAGTCTTTCATGACTCAGATAGAGGAGCAATTAAAAAAAACAAAAACCTTTCAAATTTACTTCTATTATCAAATTGTCTTCATTCTCTTGGTATCTTTTGTTAAAAGGCAGGGACGTTAGTTCAGGACCGTGCACATTTCTGGTTAAGTAGAAGTGGAAAAACTACAATTTTCAGATTTAAATTAAAGTAAAAACAGACAACTGTGAAAAATTAAAAATAGAACTCAGCATTTTTTTTCTTTGATAATTCAAATAGAACAAACAATTAAAAAAAAAAATTCAATTTACCTCTGCTATCAAGTGTTCTCAGTTCTCATACTACCCTTTGTTAAAGAGCCTATCTAGATCGGAAGCATGCACATGTCTAGCAATTCAAGGCTTTTAAGAATGTTACCTCTATTGATCTCTAGATGGCACCAACATTGATGCACAACTGCAAACATACGGCTAGATTACGAGTTTTGCGGTATGAGTGAAAAAGCAGCGTTAAGGCTCTTTTTCACTACCGCAGGTATTACGAGTTTTGCAGGTTTAGCTGCACCGCACACTTTTTTGTCCGTCACGCAACGTAACTACCACAGCTTTCCAAAAGTCCTTTTTCAATGGGACTTCCATAGCGCTGGTATTACGAGTTTGCCTGGGAGGCCAAAAAAGTGAGCAGTACAGCCAATACCGTCAAGATCCATACCGTAAACTGAAAGTCAGTAGTTATTAGTTTTACGCTACAAAGCCGTACCATAAAACTCATAACTAAAGTGCTAAAAAGTACACTAACACCCATAAACTACCTATTAACCCCTAAACGGAGGCCTTCCCGCATCGCAAACACTAAAATAAAATTATTAACCCCTAATCTGCCGCTCCGGACATCGCCGCCACTATAATAAACATATTAACCCCTAAACCGCTGCACTAGTTAAATATTATTAACCCCTAATCTGCTGTCCCTAACATCGCCGCAACCTACATTACTGTTATTAACCCCTAATCTGCCGCCCCCAATGTCGCCGCCACCATACTAAAGTTATTAACCCCTAAACCTAACCCTAAGTCTAACCATAACACCCTTTACTTTAATATAATTAAAATTAATCTAATTAAAAATTCCTATCATTAACTAAATAATTCCTATTTAAAACTAAATACTTACCTATAAAATAAACCCTAAGATAGCTACAATATAACTAATAGTTACATTGTATCTATTTTAGGTTTTATTTTTATTTAACAGGCAAGTTTGTATTTATTTTAACTAGGTAGACTAGTTAGTAAATAGTTATTAACTATTTAATAACTACCTAGCTAAAATAAATACAAATGTACCTGTAAAATAAAACCTAACCTGTCTTACACTAACACCTAACATTACACTACAATTAAATAAATTACATTAATTAAATACAATTAACTAAATTACAAAAACAAACAAACACTAAATTACACAAAATAAAAAAGAAGTGAACTAATTACACCTAATCTAATAGCCCTATCAAAATAAAAAAAAAAACCTAGCCTAAACTAAACTACCAATAGCCCTTAAAAGGGCCTTTTGCAGGGCATTGCCCCAAAGAAATCAGCTCTTTTACCTGTAAAAAAAAATATAAACAACCCCCCAACAGTAAAACTCACCACCCAAACAACCAACCCCCCAAATAAAATCCTAACTAAAGAAACCTAAGCTCCCCATTGCCCTGAAAAGGGCATTTGTATGGGCATTGCCCTTAAAAGGGCATTTAGCTCTTTTTCTGCCCAAACCCTAATCTAAAAATAAAACCCACCCATTAAACCCTTAAATAAACCAAGCACTAACCCCCGAAATCCACTTACAGTTTTTGAAGACCGGACATCCATCCTCAACGAAGTCGGGAGAAGTTCTCATCGAAGCCGGGAGAAGTCTTCATCCCAGTGGCAAGAAGTGGTCCTCCAGATGGGCAGAAGTCCTCATCCATATGGCATCTTCTATCTTCATCCATCCGGTGCGGAGCGGCTTCATCTTCAAGACATCCGGCACGGAGCATCCTCTTCAATCGACGTCTTCTTGCAGAATGAAGGTTCCTTTAAATGATGTCATCCAAGATGGCATCCCTTGAATTCCAATTGGCTGATAGAATTCTATCAGCCAATAGGAATTAAAGGTGAAAAAATCATATTGGCTGATGCAATCAACCAATAGGATTGAGCTTGCATTCTATTGGCTGTTCCAATCAGCCAATAGGATTTTTCACCTTTAATTCCGATTGGCTGATAGAATTCTATCAGCCAATCGGAATTCAATGGACGCCATCTTGGAGGATGACGTCATTTAAAGGAACCTTCATTCTGCAAGAAAATGTCGATTGAAGAGGATACTCCGCTCTGGATGTCTTGAAGATGGAGCTGCTCCGCTCCGGATGGATGAGATGGAAGATGCCGTCTGGATGAAGACTTCTGCCCATCTGGAGGACCACTTCTTGCCGCTTGTATGAAGACTTCTCCCGGCTTCGATGAGGACTTCTCCCGGCTTCGTTGAGGATGGATGTCCGGTCTTCAAAAACTGTAAGTGGATCTTCGGGGGTTAGTGTTAGGTTTTTTTAAGGGTTTATTGGGTGGGTTTTATTTTTAGATTAGGGTTTGGGTAGAAAAAGAACTAAATGCCCTTTTAAGGGCAATGCCCATACAAATGCCATTTTCAGGGCAATGGGGAGCTTAGGTTTTTTAGTTAGGATTTTATTTGGGGGGTTGGTTGTGTGGGTGGTGGGTTTTACTGTTGGGAGGGTTGTTTGTATTTTTTTTTACAGGTAAAAGAGCTGATTTCTTTGGGGAAGTGCCCCGCAAAAGGCCCTTTTAAGGGCTATTGGTAGTTTAGTTTAGGCTAGGGTTTTTTATTTTGGGGGGCTTTTTTATTTTGATAGGGCTTTTAGATTAGGTGTAATTAGTTTAAATATCTGATAATTTATTTTTTATTTTGTGTAATTTAGTGTTTGTTTGTTTTTGTAATTTAGTTAATTGTATTTAATTAATGTAATTTATTTAATTATAGTGTAGTGTTAGATGTTAGTGTAAGACAGGTTAGGTTTTATTTTACAGGTAAATTTGTATTTATTTTAGCTAGGTAGTTAGTAAATAGTTAATAACTATTTACTAACTATTCTACCTAGTTAAAATAAATACAAACTTGCCTGTGAAATAAAAATAAAAGCTAAGCTAGTTACAATGTAACTATTAGTTATATTGTAGCTAGCTTATGGTTTATTTTATAGGTAAGTATTTAGTTTTAAATAGGAATTATTTAGTTATTAATAGTAGGTTTTATTTAGATTTATTTTAATTACATTAAAGTTAGGGGGTGTTAGGGTTAGGGGTTAATAACTTTAGTATAGTGGCGCCGACATTGGGGCAGGCAGATTAGGGGTTAATAAGTGTAGGTAGGTGGCGGCGACATTGGGGGTGGCAGATTAGAGGTTAATAAGTGTAGGTAGGTGGCGGTGACATTGGGGGCAGCAGATTAGGGGTTAATAAGTGTAGGTAGGTGGCGGTGACATTGGGGGCGGCAGATTAGGGGTTAATAAGTGTAGGTAGGTGGCGGCGACATTGGGGGTGGCAGATTACGGGTTAATAAGTGTAATGTAGGTGGCGGCGACATTGGGGGCGGCAGATTAGGGGTTAATAAGTATAATTTAGGTGGCAGGGATGTTGGGGCGGCAGATTAGGGGTTAATAAGTATAATGTAGGTGGCAGTGATGTTGGGGGCGGCAGATTAGGGGTTAATAAGTATAATGTAGGTGTCGGTGATGTCAGGGTAGCAGATTAGGGGTGTTTAGACTCGGGGTTTATGTTAGGGTGTTAGATGTAAACATAAATTTAGTTTCTCCATAGGAATCAATGGGGCTGCGTTACGGAGCTTTACGCTGCTTAATTGCAGGTGTTAGGCTTTTTTTCAACCGGCTCTCCCCATTGATGTCTATGGGGAAATTGTGCACGAGCACGTAAAACCAGCTCATCGCAGCTCACCGCAGCGCTGATATTGGAGTGCGGTATGGAGCACAATTTTGCTTTACGCTGCAATATTGCCTGAAAACGCCGGGTTTATGAAAACCTATAATACCAGCGCTGTAGGTAAGTGAGCGGTGACAATAACTTGCAAGTTAGCACCGCGCTGCTTATAACGCAAAACTCGTAATCTAGCCGATATATTGCTGCATACAACACATGCACGCTCCTGAGCCTTTTCATTACACATGTGCACAGACAAAAAATTAGATACATCCAAAATATTTGTTTCAGATTTTTAAAAGCATTCAGCTCGGCCTGATTTTATCCCTGAAGGCACTGGGTTCGAACAAATATTGGATTCACATTTTTTACCATAATAGCTCAAATAAACAATATTAACAAAAATCTTACATTATAGGATTCGTCAAACAATGAAAATAACCTAGTTTTAATGTTAAAAGAAAATACAGCTGCTGTGTAACTAAGCTCCAGCATTTAGTGTCTGGCCGTCTGTCCCTAACATCAGTCATTACTAACACTACGGCAGGATTGGACAGGGGACAATGGGCAAATGAATGCTAAGACCCCAGTACATCATTACAAGCAAAGGAGCTTATTAAAAAGGGACATAAACCCAATATTTTTCTGTCCTGGTTCAGGTAGAGCAGTGATGTCAAACCTTGGCACTCCGGATGTTTCAGAACTACATTTCCCATGATGCTTAGGCACGGTGAAGTCCAGTTGAGCATCATGGGAAATGTAGTTCTGAAACATCTGGAGGGCTAAGGTTCAAAATTTACTGAGATAGAGCATACAATTTACTTATGTTATCAATTTTGCTTCATTCTCTTTGTATCCTTTAATAAAGGAGAATCAATATACTACTGAGAGATAGCTGAACACATTGGTAAGCCAATGACAAGAGGCATATATGTGCAGCCACCAATCAGCAGCTAGCTCCCAGCTGCTGAGCCTACCTAGATATGATTTTTAACAAAGAATATCAAAAGAAAAAAGCAAATTAGATAATATAAATAAATTGGAAAGTTGATTAAAATTGTAGGTTCTATCTGAATCATGAAAGAAAATCTTTGGGTTTCATATCCCTTTAACTATACAATATAACTCCTCCCATTCTGGTGCCAACAACATAAACAAATTAACATTGTCCATTTCATCCAATAACGACTTGACGAATGTTCAATTTGTATACATCCAAAACCTGAATGCGCAGCTCTGCTTTCCATGGATAAAGAACACCAGGAGAACTAAGTCAATTTCTTAATAGAAGATTTCTTTTCTTTTTTAATTGTACAAGTGTGAATGGCAAAAGAAAAAATAATGGTTAAACATCCTTTTAAAGGGATATGAAACCCAATTATTTCTTTCATGATTCAGATAGAGCATGCAATTTTAAGAAACTTTCTAATTTACTCCTATTATCAATTTTTCTTTGTTCTCTTGGTATCTTTATTTGAAAAGCAGGAATGTAAGCTTGGGAGCCGGACCATTTTTGGTCCAGCACCTGGGTAGCGCTTGCTGATTGGTGGCTAAGTCATATTCAGAGTAAACTTGAAAGTTGCTTAAAATTGCATGCTCTGAGGCTGAATTATCAAATGTCTTGCGGACCTGTTCCGCAAGACATCGCTGAATGCGGAGAGCAGTGCGCTCTCTGTATTCAGCATTGCACCAGCAGCTCACAAGAGCTGCCGGTGCAACGCTGCCCCCTGTTGACTCGCGGCCAATGGGCCACAGCAAGGAGGTGTCAATCAACCCGATCGTACTCAATCGGGTTGATTTCTGGCGATTCCTGTCTGCCTGTTCAGAGCCGGCGGACAGGGTTATGGAGCAGCGGTCTTTGTGACCGCTGCTCCATAACTTGTGTTTCTGGCGAGTCTGAAGACTCGCCAGAAACACGGGGCGTCAAGCTCCATACGGAGGTAGATAGATAGGCCCCTCTATCTGAATCATGAAAGAATAAAATTGGGTTTCATATCCCTTTAAGTGTGGTCAGTTTCTGGTCCAGTTGTTTGCAGATAAGACAACTTTAAGATGAATTTACACTCTCTGTGTATCCAACTTTTACTTAATTTGTTTAAAGCAGTTGGTTGGAAAATCAGAACTTATCAAATAGACCTCAATATTTATTTATGGGTTTCAACTCTTAGACTTGAACCTGTTTATGTAGCTATAACAATTGTGTCTCCCCCATATCTCTTTGTAGCAAACCAGAATCCAGTTGGGTCTTTTAGAAATTACATGAAATCCATATGTGACTTTAACCTTCTCAAAGATTTCTGTTTTATTAGAAATCTGCAACATTGCAATGAGTTTCTAACAACTACAGTTTTACTTTGTATGTTGGTTACACAAAAAGAAATCTCAGTTATATTAGAGCTGAAACTATCAAACTACATCTTCTATCGCCTTAAAACGTACAGATGTTTGCAATAAAATGGCAGGCTTGTTCCCTCTGAGAATAGAAATAAAGTTTTTTACAAGTTTTAGGCTATAATTATTACTCTATTTCCCTTCATAAATTTATATGTGCTTTATCAGGACAAAGGGGAAACTAGCTTGTTATTCATTATTTATTACACATGCACACAAACACACACACACATATACTGTGTGTATATATATATATATATATATATATATATACACACGCACATATATGCACACACGCACATATATGCACACACACACACACACATATACTGTGTATATATATATATATATATATATATATATATAAACACACGCACATATATGCACACACGCACATATATGCACACACACAATTATATAATTATAGCTACACCAAAATATACTTTATGCACATACACACACACATATAAACACACACACACACACATCCACACAATTATATAATTACTGCAACATATATGCACACACACAAACACACTCACATACACACATATATACACTCACATATTCACACACATACACACTCACATATACACACTCTCACACACACTCACATACCCACATACAGGTATATATACACACACACATATTAACACACACAAACACCCACACTCACACAATTATATAATTACAGCTACACCAACATATATGGACATATAAACACACAAACACATACACAAACACCCACACTCACACAATTATATAATTACAGCTACACCAACATTAGTGATGTTGCGAATTGTTCGCCGGCGAATAGTTCCCGGCTAACATAGCTTGTTCGCATTCACAACGGCGGGCGAACATATGCGATGTTCGATCCGCCCCCTATTTGTCATCATTGAGTAAACTTTGAGCCTGTATCTCACAGTCTGCAGACACATTCCAGCCAATCAGCAGCAGAGCCTCCATCCCAGACCCTCCCAGCTCCTGGACAGCAGCCATTTTAGATTCATTCGGAAGCTGCATTCTTAGTGAGAGGAGGGACAGTGTAGCTGCTGCTGATTTAATAGGGAAATTGATAGCTATGCTAGTGTATTCATTTTCCACTACAGTCCTGAAGGACTCATCTGATCTCTGCTGTAAGGACAGCACCCCAAAAAGCCCTTTTTAGGGCTAGAACATCGGTCTGTTTTTTGGGGTTTTTCCTGTGTAATCAAATTGCAGTTGCCTGCCTGCCTGCCAAGCCACTTGCCCAGTGCCACCACTCATATCTGGTGTAACAGTAGTGTAAATTTAAAAAAAAAAAAAACTTTTTTTGACTGTGAAACATCAGTCTGCTAGTGTAATCTAATTGCAGTTGCCTGCCTGCCAGCGTGTGTGCCAGGCCCACTTGCCCAGTGCCACCACTCATATCTGGTGTAACAGTAGTGTAAATTTAAAAAAAAAAAAACTTTTTTGACTGTGAAACATCAGTCTGCTTGTGTAATCTAATTGCAGTTGCCTGCCTGCCAGCGTGTGTGCCAGGCCCACTTGCCCAGTGCCACCAATCATATCTGGTGTAACAGTAGTGTAAATTTAAAAAACAAAAAAATTTTTGACTGTGAAACATCAGTCTGCTTGTGTAATCTAATTGCAGTTGCCTGCCTGCCAGCATGTGTGCCAGGCCCACTTGCCCAGTGCCACCACTCATAGCTGGTGTAACAGTAGTGTAAATTTAAAAACAAACAAACCTTTTTTGACTGTGAAACGTCAGTCTGCTAGTGTAATCTAATTGCAGTTGCCTGCCTGCCAGCGTGTGTGCCAGGCTAACAGCATATACTGTGGCCACTTGCCCAGTGCCACCACTCATATCTGGTGTAACAGTAGTGTAAATTAAAAAAAAAAACTTTTTTGACTGTGAAACATCAGTCTGCTTGTGTAATCTAATTGCAGTTGCCTGCCTGCCAGCGTGTGTGCCAGGCCCACTTGCCCAGTGCCACCACTCATATCTGGTGTAACAGTAGTGTAAATTTAAAAAAAAAACTTTTTTGACTGTGAAACATCAGTCTGCTTGTGTAATCTAATTGCAGTTGCCTGCCTGCCAGCATGTGTGCCAGGCTCACAGCGTATACTGTGCCCACTTGCCCAGTGCCACCACTCATATCTGGTGTAACAGTAGTGTAAATTAAAAAAAAAAACTTTTTTGACTGTGAAACATCAGTCTGCTTGTGTAATCTAATTGCAGTTGCCTGCCTGCCAGCGTGTGTGCCAAGCCCACTTGCCCAGTGCCACCACTCATATCTGGTGTAACAGTAGTGTAAGTTTAAAAAAAACAAACTTTTTTGACTGTGAAACATCAGTCTGCTTGTGTAATCTAATTGCAGTTGCCTGCCTGCCAGCATGTGTGCCAGGCTCACAGTGTATACTGTGCCCACTTGCCCAGTGCCACCACTCATATCTGGTGTAACAGTAGTGTAAATTTAAAAAAAAAAACTTTTTTGACTGTGAAACATCAGTCTGCTTGTGTAATCTAATTGCAGTTGCCTGCCTGCCAGCATGTGTGCCAGGCTCACAGTGTATACTGTGCCCACTTGCCCAGTGCCACCACTCATATCTGGTGTAACAGTAGTGTAAATTAAAAAAAAAAAACTTTTTTGACTGTGAAACATCAGTGTGCTAGTGTAATCTAATTGCAGTTGCCTGCCTGCCAGCGTGTGTGCCAGGCCCACTTGCCCAGTGCCACCACTCATATCTGGTGTAACAGTAGTGTAAATTTAAAAAAAAAAACTTTTTTGACTGTGAAACATCAGTCTGCTTGTGTAATCTAATTGCAGTTGCCTGCCTGCCAGCGTGTGTGCCAGGCCCACTTGCCCAGTGCCACCACTCATATCTGGTGTAACAGTAGTGTAAATTAAAAAAAAAAACTTTTTTGACTGTGAAACATCAGTCTGCTTGTGTAATCTAATTGCAGTTGCCTGCCTGCCAGCATGTGTGCCAGGCTCACAGTGTATACTGTGCCCACTTGCCCAGTGCCACCACTCATATCTGGTGTAACAGTAGTGTAAATTTAAAAAAAAAAACTTTTTTGACTGTGAAACATCAGTCTGCTTGTGTAATCTAATTGCAGTTGCCTGCCTGCCAGCGTGTGTGCCAGGCCCACTTGCCCAGTGCCACCACTCATATCTGGTGTAACAGTAGTGTAAATTAAAAAAAAAATAACTTTTTTGACTGTGAAACATCAGTGTGCTAGTGTAATCTAATTGCAGTTGCCTGCCTGCCAGCGTGTGTGCCAGGCCCACTTGCCCAGTGCCACCACTCATATCTGGTGTAACAGTAGTGTAAATTAAAAAAAAAAAACTTTTTTGACTGTGAAACATCAGTCTGCTTGTGTAATCTAATTGCAGTTGCCTGCCTGCCAGCGTGTGTGCCAGGCCCACTTGCCCAGTGCCACCACTCATATCTGGTGTAACAGTAGTGTAAATTTAAAAAAACAAACTTTTTTGACTGTGAAACATCAGTGTGCTAGTGTAATCTAATTGCAGTTGCCTGCCTGCCTGCCTGCCAGCGTGTGTGCCAGGCCCACTTGCCCAGTGACACCACTCATATCTGGTGTAACAGTAGTGTAAATTTAAAAAAAAACCTTTTTTGACTGTGAAACATCAGTCTGCTTGTGTAATCTAATTGCAGTTGCCTGCCTGCCAGCATGTGTGCCAGGCTCACAGCGTATACTGTGCCCACTTGCCCAGTGCCACCACTCATATCTGGTGTAACAGTAGTGTAAATTAAAAAAAAAAAACATTTTTGACTGTGAAACATCAGTCTGCTAGTGTAATCTTATTGCAGTTGCCTGTCTGCGTGTGTGCCAGGCCCACTTGCCCAGTGCCACCACTCATATCTGGTGTAACAGTAGTGTAAATTAAAAAAAAAAAACTTTTTTGACTGTGAAACATCAGTCTGCTTGTGTAATCTAATTGCAGTTGCCTGCCTGCCAGCGTGTGTGCCAGGCCCACTTGCCCAGTGCCACCACTCATATCTGGTGTAACAGTAGTGTAAATTAAAAAAAAAATAACTTTTTTGACTGTGAAACATCAGTGTGCTAGTGTAATCTAATTGCAGTTGCCTGCCTGCCAGCGTGTGTGCCAGGCCCACTTGCCCAGTGCCACCACTCATATCTGGTGTAACAGTAGTGTAAATTTTAAAAAAAAAACTTTTTTGACTGTGAAACATCAGTCTGCTTGTGTAATCTAATTGCAGTTGCCTGCCTGCCAGCGTGTGTGCCAGGCCCACTTGCCCAGTGCCACCACTCATATCTGGTGTAACAGTAGTGTAAATTTAAAAAAAAAAAACTTTTTTGACTGTGAAACATCAGTGTGCTAGTGTAATCGAATTGCAGTTGCCTGCCTGCCTGCCTGCCAGCGTGTGTGCCAGGCCCACTTGCCCAGTGCCACCACTCATATCTGGTGTAACAGTAGTGTAAATTAAAAAAACAAAACTTTTTTGACTGTGAAACATAAGTCTGCTTGTGTAATCTAATTGCAGTTGCCTGCCTGCCAGCGTGTGTGCCAGGCCCACTTGCCCAGTGCCACCACTCATATCTGGTGTAACAGTAGTGTAAATTTAAAAAAAAAACTTTTTTGACTGTGAAACATCAGTCTGCTTGTGTAATCTAATTGCAGTTGCCTGCCTGCCAGCATGTGTGCCAGGCTCACAGCGTATACTGTGCCCACTTGCCCAGTGCCACCACTCATATCTGGTGTAACAGTAGTGTAAATTAAAAAAAAAAACTTTTTTGACTGTGAAACATCAGTCTGCTTGTGTAATCTAATTGCAGTTGCCTGCCTGCCAGCGTGTGTGCCAAGCCCACTTGCCCAGTGCCACCACTCATATCTGGTGTAACAGTAGTGTAAGTTTAAAAAAAACAAACTTTTTTGACTGTGAAACATCAGTCTGCTAGTGTAATCTAATTGCAGTTGCCTGCCTGCCAGCGTGTGTGCCAGGCTCACAGCGTATACTGTGCCCACTTGCCCAGTGCCACCACTCATATCTGGTGTAACAGTAGTGTAAATTTAAAAAAAAAAAACTTTTTGGACTGTGAAACATCAGTCTGCTTGTGTAATCTAATTGCAGTTGCCTGCCTGCCAGCGTGTGTGCCAGGCCCACTTGCCCAGTGCCACCACTCATATATGGTTTAACAGTAGTGTAAATTTATAAAAAATATATATTTTTGGACTGTGAAACATCAGTCTGCTTTTTTGTGTCAGGCTCACAGCGTATACTGTGCCCACTTGCCCAGTGGCACCACTCATATCTTGTTTAATAGTAGTGTAAGTGTACATTTAAAAAAAAAACTTTTTGGACTGTGAAACATCAGTCTGCTTTTTTGTGTCAGGCTCACAGCGTATACTGTGCCCACTTGCCCAGTGGCACCACTCATATCTTGTTTAATAGTAGTGTAAGTGTACATTTAAAAAAAACAAAAAAACATTTTGGACTGTGAAACATCAGTCTGCTTTTTTGTGTCAGGCTCACAGCGTATACTGTGCCCACTTGCCCAGTGCCACCACTCATATCTTGTTTAATAGTAGTGTAAGTGTACATTTAAAAAAAAAAAACTTTTTGGACTGTGAAACATCAGTCTGCTTTTTTGTATCAGGCTCACAGCGTATACTGTGCCCACTTGCCCAGTGCCACCACTCATATCTTGTTTAATAGTAGTGTAAGTGTACATTTAAAAAAAAAAAACAATTTTGGACTATGAAACATCAGTCTGCTTTTTTGTGTCAGGCTCACAGCGTATACTGTGCCCACTTGCCCAGTGGCACCACTCATATCTTGTTTAATAGTAGTGTAAGTGTACATTTAAAAAAAAAAAAAAACTTTTTGGACTGTGAAACATCAGTCTGCTTTTTTGTGTCAGGCTCACAGCGTATACTGTGCCCACTTGCCCAGTGCCACCACTCATATCTTGTTTAATAGTAGTGTAAGTGTACATTTAAAAAAAAAAAAACTTTTTGGACTGTGAAACATCAGTCTGCTTTTTTGTGTCAGGCTCACAGCATATACTGTGCCCACTTGCCCAGTGCCACCACTCATATCTTGTTTAATAGTAGTGTAAGTGTACATTTAAAAAAAAAAACTTTTTGGACTGTGAAACATCAGTCTGCTTTTTTGTGTCAGGCTCACAGCGTATACTGTGCCCACTTGCCCAGTGGCATCACTCATATCTTGTTTAATAGTAGTGTAAGTGTACATTTAAAAAAAACAAAAAACTTTTTGGACTGTGAAACATCAGTCTGCTTGTGTAATCTAATTGCAGTTGCCTGCCTGCCAGCGTGTGTGCCAGGCCCACTTGCCCAGTGCCACCACTCATATCTGGTGTAACAGTAGTGTAAATTTAAAAAAAAAACTTTTTTGACTGTGAAACATCAGTCTGCTTGTGTAATCTAATTGCAGTTGCCTGCCTGCCAGCATGTGTGCCAGGCTCACAGCGTATACTGTGCCCACTTGCCCAGTGCCACCACTCATATCTGGTGTAACAGTAGTGTAAATTTAAAAAAAAAACATTTTTGACTGTGAAACATCAGTCTGCTAGTGTAATCTTATTGCAGTTGCCTGCCTGCGTGTGTGCCAGGCCCACTTGCCCAGTGCCACCACTCATATCTGGTGTAACAGTAGTGTAAATTAAAAAAAAAAAACTTTTTTGACTGTGAAACATCAGTCTGCTTGTGTAATCTAATTGCAGTTGCCTGCCTGCCAGCGTGTGTGCCAGGCCCACTTGCACAGTGCCACCACTCATATCTGGTGTAACAGTAGTGTAAATTAAAAAAAAAATAACTTTTTTGACTGTGAAACATCAGTGTGCTAGTGTAATCTAATTGCAGTTGCCTGCCTGCCAGCGTGTGTGCCAGGCCCACTTGCCCAGTGCCACCACTCATATCTGGTGTAACAGTAGTGTAAATTTAAAAAAAAAAACTTTTTTGACTGTGAAACATAAGTCTGCTTGTGTAATCTAATTGCAGTTGCCTGCCTGCCAGCGTGTGTGCCAGGCCCACTTGCCCAGTGCCACCACTCATATCTGGTGTAACAGTAGTGTAAATTTAAAAAAACAAACTTTTTTGACTGTGAAACATCAGTGTGCTAGTGTAATCTAATTGCAGTTGCCTGCCTGCCTGCCTGCCAGCGTGTGTGCCAGGCCCACTTGCCCAGTGCCACCACTCATATCTGGTGTAACAGTAGTGTAAATTAAAAAAACAAAACTTTTTTGACTGTGAAACATAAGTCTGCTTGTGTAATCTAATTGCAGTTGCCTGCCTGCCAGCGTGTGTGCCAGGCCCACTTGCCCAGTGCCACCACTCATATCTGGTGTAACAGTAGTGTAAATTTAAAAAAAAAACTTTTTTGACTGTGAAACATCAGTCTGCTTGTGTAATCTAATTGCAGTTGCCTGCCTGCCAGCATGTGTGCCAGGCTCACAGCGTATACTGTGCCCACTTGCCCAGTGCCACCACTCATATCTGGTGTAACAGTAGTGTAAATTTAAAAAAAAAACATTTTTGACTGTGAAACATCAGTCTGCTAGTGTAATCTTATTGCAGTTGCCTGCCTGCGTGTGTGCCAGGCCCACTTGCCCAGTGCCACCACTCATATCTGGTGTAACAGTAGTGTAAATTAAAAAAAAAAAACTTTTTTTGACTGTGAAACATCAGTCTGCTTGTGTAATCTAATTGCAGTTGCCTGCCTGCCAGCGTGTGTGCCAGGCTCACAGCGTATACTGTGCCCACTTGCCCAGTGCCACCACTCATATCTGGTGTAACAGTAGTGTAAATTTAAAAAAAAACAACTTTTTGGACTGTGAAACATCAGTCTGCTTGTGTAATCTAATTGCAGTTGCCTGCCTGCCAGCGTGTGTGCCAGGCCCACTTGCCCAGTGCCACCACTCATATATGGTTTAACAGTAGTGTAAATTTTAAAAAAATATATCTTTTTGGACTGTGAAACATCAGTCTGCTTTTTTGTGTCAGGCTCACAGCGTATACTGTGCCCACTTGCCCAGTGGCACCACTCATATCTTGTTTAATAGTAGTGTAAGTGTACATTTAAAAAAAAAACTTTTTGGACTGTGAAACATCAGTCTGCTTTTTTGTGTCAGGCTCACAGCGTATACTGTTCCCACTTGCCCAGTGGCACCACTCATATCTTGTTTAATAGTAGTGTAAGTGTACATTTAAAAAAAACAAAAAACTTTTTGGACTGTGAAACATCAGTCTGCTTTTTTGTGTCAGGCTCACAGCGTATACTGTGCCCACTTGCCCAGTGCCACCACTCATATCTTGTTTAATAGTAGTGTAAGTGTACATTTAAAAAAAAAAAACTTTTTGGACTGTGAAACATCAGTCTGCTTTTTTGTATCAGGCTCACAGCGTATACTGTGCCCACTTGCCCAGTGCCACCACTCATATCTTGTTTAATAGTAGTGTAAGTGTACATTTAAAAAAAAAAAAAACTTTTTGGACTGTGAAACATCAGTCTGCTTTTTTGTGTCAGGCTCACAGCATATACTGTGCCCACTTGCCCAGTGCCACCACTCATATCTTGTTTAATAGTAGTGTAAGTGTACATTTAAAAAAAAAACTTTTTGGACTGTGAAACATCAGTCTGCTTTTTTGTGTCAGGCTCACAGCGTATACTGTGCCCACTTGCCCAGTGCCACCACTCATATCTTGTTTAATAGTAGTGTAAGTGTACATTTAAAAAAAACAAACAATTTTAGACTATGAAACATCAGTCTGCTTTTTTGTGTCAGGCTCACAGCGTATACTGTGCCCACTTGCCCAGTGCCACCACTCATATCTTGTTTAATAGTAGTGTAAGTGTACATTTAAAAAAAAAAACTTTTTGGACTGTGAAACATCAGTCTGCTTTTTTGTGTCAGGCTCACAGCGTATACTGTGCCCACTTGCCCAGTGCCACCACTCATATCTTGTTTAATAGTAGTGTAAGTGTACATTTAAAAAAAATAAAACTTTTTGGACTGTGAAACATCAGTCTGCTTTTTTGTGTCAGGCTCACAGCATATACTGTGCCCACTTGCCCAGTGCCACCACTCATATCTTGTTTAATAGTAGTGTAAGTGTACATTTAAAAAAAAAAAAACTTTTTGGACTGTGAAACATCAGTCTGCTGTTTTGTGTCAGGCTCACAGCGTATACTGTGCCCACTTGCCCAGTGCCACCACTCATATCTTGTTTAATAGTAGTGTAAGTGTACATTTAAAAAAAAAAAACTTTTTGGACTGTGAAACATCAGTCTGCTTTTTTGTGTCAGGCTCACAGCGTATACTGTGCCCACTTGCCCAGTGCCACCACTCATATCTTGTTTAATAGTAGTGTAAGTGTACATTTAAAAAAACAAAACTTTTTGGACTGTGAAACATCAGTCTGCTTTTTTGTGTCAGGCTCACAGCATATACTGTGCCCACTTGCCCAGTGCCACCACTCATATCTTGTTTAATAGTAGTGTAAGTGTACATTTAAAAAAAAAAAAACTTCTTGGACTGTGAAACATCAGTCTGCTGTTTTGTGTCAGGCTCACAGCGTATACTGTGCCCACTTGCCCAGTGCCACCACTCATATCTTGTTTAATAGTAGTGTAAGTGTACATTTTAAAAAAAAAAACTTTTTGGACTGTGAAACATCAGTCTGCTTTTTTGTGTCAGGCTCACAGCGTATACTGTGCCCACTTGCCCAGTGCCACCACTCATATCTTGTTTAATAGTAGTGTAAGTGTACATTTAAAAAAAAAAAAACTTTTTTGACTCTGAAACATCAGTCTGCTTTTTTGTGTCAGGCTCACAGCGTATACTGTGCCCACTTGCCCAGTGCCACCACTCATATCTTGTTTAATAGTAGTGTAAGTGTAGATTAAAAAAAAAAAAACTTTTTGGACTGTGAAATATCAGTCTGCTTTTTTGTGTCAGGCTCACAGCGTATACTGTGCCCACTTGCCCAGTGCCACCACTCATATCTTGTTTAATAGTAGTGTAAGTGTACATTTTAAAAAAAAAAAACTTTTTGGACTGTGAAACATCAGTCTGCTTTTTTGTGTCAGGCTCACAGCGTATACTGTGCCCACTTGCCCAGTGCCACCACTTATATCTTGTTTAATAGTAGTGTAAGTGTACATTTAAAACAAAAAAACTTTTTGGACTGTGAAACATCAGTCTGCTTTTTTGTGTCAGGCTCACAGCGTATACTGTGCCCACTTGCCCAGTGCCACCACTCATATCTTGTTTAATAGTAGTGTAAGTGTACATTTAAAAAAAAAAAAACTTCTTGGACTGTGAAACATCAGTCTGCTGTTTTGTGTCAGGCTCACAGCGTATACTGTGCCCACTTGCCCAGTGCCACCACTTATATCTTGTTTAATAGTAGTGTAAGTGTACATTTAAAAAAAAAAAACTTTTTGGACTGTGAAACATCAGTCTGCTTTTTTGTGTCAGGCTCACAGCGTATACTGTGCCCACTTGCCCAGTGCCACCACTCATATCTTGTTTAATAGTAGTGTAATTTTACATTTAAAAAAAAAAAAACTTTTTTGACTCTGAAACATCAGTCTGCTTTTTTGTGTCAGGCTCACAGCGTATACTGTGCCCACTTGCCCAGTGCCACCACTCATATCTTGTTTAATAGTAGTGTAAGTGTAGATTAAAAAAAAAAAAACTTTTTGGACTGTGAAATATCAGTCTGCTTTTTTGTGTCAGGCTCACAGCGTATACTGTGCCCACTTGCCCAGTGCCACCACTCATATCTTGTTTAATAGTAGTGTAAGTGTACATTTTAAAAAAAAAAAACTTTTTGGACTGTGAAACATCAGTCTGCTTTTTTGTGTCAGGCTCACAGCGTATACTGTGCCCACTTGCCCAGTGCCACCACTTATATCTTGTTTAATAGTAGTGTAAGTGTACATTTAAAACAAAAAAACTTTTTGGACTGTGAAACATCAGTCTGCTTTTTTGTGTCAGGCTCACAGCGTATACTGTGCCCACTTGCCCAGTGCCACCACTCATATCTTGTTTAATAGTAGTGTAAGTGTACATTTAAAAAAAAAAAAAATTTTGGACTATGAAACATCAGTCTGCTTTTTTGTGTCAGGCTCACAGCGTATACTGTGCCCACTTGCCCAGTGCCACCACTCATATCTTGTTTAATAGTAGTGTAAGTGTACATTTAAAAAAAAAAAACTTTTTGGACTGTGAAACATCAGTCTGCTTTTTTGTGTCAGGCTCATAGCGTATACTGTGCCCACTTGCCCAGTGCCACCACTCATATCTTGTTTAATAGTAGTGTAAGTGTACATTTAAAAAAAAAAAACTTTTTGGACTCTGAAACATCAGTCTGCTTTTTTGTGTCAGGCTCACAGCGTATACTGTGCCCACTTGCCCAGTGCCACCACTCATATCTTGTTTAATAGTAGTGTAAGTGTAGATTAAAAAAAAAAAAAACTTTTTGGACTGTGAAACATCAGTCTGCTTTTTTTGTGTCAGGCTCACAGTGTATACTGTGCCCACTTGCCCAGTGGCACCACTCATATCTTGTTTAATAGTAGTGTAAGTGTACATTTAAAGCAAAAAAAACTTTTTGGACTGTGAAATATCAGTCTACTTTTTTGTGTCAGGCTCACAGCGTATACTGTGCCCACTTGCCCAGTGCCACCACTCATATCTTGTTTAATAGTAGTGTAAGTGTACATTTTAAAAAAAAAAAACTTTTTGGACTGTGAAACATCAGTCTGCTTTTTTGTGTCAGGCTCACAGCGTATACTGTGCCCACTTGCCCAGTGCCACCACTTATATCTTGTTTAATAGTAGTGTAAGTGTACATTTAAAACAAAAAAACTTTTTGGACTGTGAAACATCAGTCTGCTTTTTTGTGTCAGGCTCACAGCGTATACTGTGCCCACTTGCCCAGTGGCACCACTCATATCTTGTTTAAAGGGACAGTCAACCATAGAATTGTTATTGTTTTAAAAGATAGATAATCCCTTTATTACTCATTCTCCAGTTTTGCATAACCAACACAGTTATATTAATGTACTTTTTACCTTTGTGATTACCTTGTATCTAGGAACCTTCTTCCAGCCCCCTGATCACATGACTATGACTGTTTATTATCTATTGTCTTAAATTTAGCATTGTATTGTGCTAGATCCTAAATAACTTTCTGTGCCTAAACACAGTGTTATCTATATAGCCCACGTGTACTTTCTGTCTCTTTGTGTTGAAAAGAGATTTAAAAAGCATGTGATAAGAGGCAGCCCTCAAAGGCTTAGAAATTAGCATATGAGCCTACCTATGTTTAGTTTAAACTAAGAATACCAAGAGAAAAAAAGCAAATTTGATGATAAAAGTAAATTGGAAAGTCAATTAAAATTAAAAGTCCTATCTGAATAATGAAAGTTTAATTTATACTAGACTGTGCCTTTAATAGTAGTGTAAGTGTACATTTAAAAAAAAATAACAGGCAGAGGCAGGCCACCCCGCAGGTGCCGTCGTGGTCATGGTGCTGTGATTCCCTTTAGCCCTAGAATAATGCCCAGTGTTCAGAGGCCACATACCATGAACTCGAAAAGTTCTGAGGACATAGTTGACTTTTTAACACAGGACACCCAATCTTCTATATCTTCCGCTCCGAACCTTGACGCACCATCCTCCTCCAGCTTATCTTCGGGCACCTCTCAAGTTACCACTCGCCCGCCTGCCGTCACCACCAACACTAGCACCACAGCCGCTTCACTTGATCTGTCAGAGGAGTTATTTACACATCATTTGGAAGAAATGAGTGATGCACAACCATCATTGACAGAGGATGTAGATAACAGTGATATGTCTCAGTCAGGCAGCATTACAGACATGGACGTACGGTCGGTGTGATGATGATGATGTTGTACCCACTGCTGCTTCCTTTGTTGATTTGTCAGATACAAGTGAAGCGGTTGATGATGACGATGCGTCCGTGGATGTCACGTGGGTGCCCGCTAGAAGAGAAGAAGAACAGGGGGAAAGTTCAGATGGGGAGACAGAGAGGAGGAGGAGGAGACGAGTTGGAAGCAGGGGGAGGTCATCGCAAGGAGCTAGTGGCACAGTCAGACAGCATGCATCGGCACCCGGGGTCAGCCAGACAGCACGCCAATCAATGTATGCTGTTGCCACCACCAGAATGCCGTCATCGCAGAGCTCAGCAGTGTGGCATTTTTTTTGTGTGTCTGCCTCTGACAACAGCGATGCCATTTGCAACCTGTGCCAAAAGAAACTGAGTAATGGGAAGTCCAACACCCACCTAGGTACAATTGCTTTGCGAAGGCATATGATCCGTCTCTCTTCCGGAGCAGTTCCTGCTCATCTGCCCACAGTCAGGTGTCTGTCAAGGACATGTTTGAGCATAAGAAGCCAATGTCACAAAGTCACCCCCTTGCCTGGCGTCTGACAGCTGGCTTGTCTGAACTCTTAGCCCGCCAGCTTTTACCATACAAGCTGGTGGAGTCTGAGGCGTTAAAAAATTTGTAGCTATTGGGACACCACAGTGGAAGGTACCCGGCGGAAATTTCTTTGCACAAAAGGCAATCCCCAACCTGTACTCGATTGTGCGAAAGGAAGTAATGGCATGTCTGGCACACAGTATTGGGGCAAGGGTCCATCTGACCACTGATAGCTGGTCTGCAAAGCATGGTCAGGGCAGGTATATCACCTACACTGCGCATTGGGTAAACCTGCTGATGGCTGCCAAGCATGGAATGCATGGCTCTGCAGAGGAGTTGGTGACACCGCCACGACTTGCAGGCAGGCCTGCTGCCACCTTCTCTACTCCTCCTACTCCATCCTCTTCCATAACCTCTTCCTCGGCTGAGTCCTCTTCTGCTGCTGCGTCTTGCTCCACATCAACGGCACCCCCCCAGCTCCCCAGGTACTATTCCACATCCCGAATACGGCAGTGTCACGCTGTCTTGGGGTTGACTTGCCTGAAAGCAGAGAGTCACACCGGACCAGCACTCCTGTCTGCCCTGAACGCACAGGTGGATCAGTGGCTGACTCCGCACCATTTGGAGATCGGCAAAGTGGTTTCAGACAACGGAAGTAATTTGGTGGCGGCATTGAAATTGGGCAAGTTGACACATGTGCCGTGCATGGCACATGTGTGTAATCTGATCGTACAACGCTTTGTGCATAAGTACCCAGTCTTACAGGACGTCCTGAAGCAGGCCAGGAAGGTGTGTGGCCATTTGAGGCGTTCCTACATGGCCATGGCGCACTTTTCAGATATCCAGCAGCGAAACAACATGCCAGTGAGGCGCTTGATTTGCAACAGCCCGACATGTTGGAATTCAACACTCCTAATGTTCGACCGCCTGCTCCAACAAGAAAAAGCCGTTAAAGAGTATTTGTATGACCGGGGTGCTAGGACAGCATCTGCAGAGCTGGGAATTTTTTTGCCACGTTACTGGACGCTCATGCACAATGCCTGTAGGCTCATGCGTCCTTTTGAGGAGGTGACAAACCTAGTCAGTCGCACCGAAGGCACCATCAGCGACATCATGCCATTTGTTTTCTTCCTGGAGCGTGCCCTACGAAGAGTGCTGGATCAGGCCGTAGATGAGCGTGAAGAGGAAGAGTTGTGGTCACCATCACCACCAGAAACAGCCTTATCAGCATCGTTTGCTGGACCAGCGGCAACGCTGGAAGAGGATTGTGAGGAAGAGGAGTCAGAGGAGGAATGTGGCTTTGAGGAGGAGGAGGAAGACCAACCACAACAGGCATCCCAGGGTGCTCGTTGTCACCTATCTGGTACCCGTGGTGTTGTACGTGGCTGGGGGGAAGAACATACCTTCAGTGAGATCACTGAGGATGAGGAACGGGACATGAGTAGCTCGGCATCCAACCTTGTGCAAATGCGGTCTTTCATGCTGTTGTGCTTGTTGAGGGACCCTCGTTTAAAAAAGCTGAAGGAGAACGACCTGTACTGGGTGTCCACGCTACTAGACCCCCGGTATAAGCATAAAGTGCCTGAAATGTTACCGAATTACCGCAAGTCGGAAAGGATGCAGCAGTTCCAAAATAAATTAAAAAGTATGCTTTACACAGCGTATAAGGGTGATGTCACAGCACAACAGGAATCTAACAGGGGAAGAGGTGAAAGTAATCCTCCGACTCCCATGACCACGCCAGCAAGGACAGGATGCTTTACAGACGTGTTGTTGATGGAGGACATGCAGAGCTTTTTAAGTCCTGTGCATCGCCACAGCCCTTCGGGGTCCACCCTCAGAGAACGACTCGACCGACAGGTAGCAGACTACCTCGCCTTAACTGCAGATCTCGACACTCTGAGGAGCGATGAACACCTTGACTACTGGGTGTGCAGGCTTGACCTGTGGCCTGAGCTATCCCAATTTGCGATAGAACTTCTGGCCTGCCCCGCTTCAAGTGTCCTGTCAGAAAGGACCTTCAGTGCAGCAGGAGGTATTGTCACTGAGAAGAGAAGTCGCCTAGGTAAAAAAAAGTCTAGATTACCTCACCTTTATTAAGATGAATGAGGGATGAATCCCGAAGGGACGGACATTGGGCGATACATTCGAGTAAAAAAGGCCTGATGAGATAAGCTAAAAATGGTCCACACGCTGCTGTATTTTATCTTCGAATGCCGGATGACTTGCGTGACTTATGCGCTACCAACTAGGATTCAAGCTGTAATGTTTTAAGGCACTTTCTGCCTGGGAAACAAACATCAATTTTTCTGGCCGCTGCTATAGCAGCGGCTGCAACAATACCTTATTTTTCAGGCATGTGTACATGCCAAATTTTTCTGGCCTCTGGTACTGCACTGTGGCTTCAAAAAAACCAAACCAAAAAAAAGGCACGTAACAGGGATTAAACTGATAGGAATAGTACTACTTAACACACCACTCCTATATGGTGGCACATTAGATTGCAAGCGCAGTGCCCCAAATTTGAAGTAGGAGGACCGACCAAGCATCTTTTTCCATCTCCCGGTTCTTAAAATCGATGCCATATACACGTCCCCTGATAGGGGACGTAACAGGGATTAAACTTATAAGAATAGTACTACTTAACACACCACTCATATCTGGTGGCACAGTAGATTGCACGCACAGTGCCCCAAATTTGAAGTAGGAGGACCGACCAAGCATCTTTTTCCATCTCCCGGTTCCTAAAATCCATGCCATATACACGTCCCCTGATAGGGGACGTAACAGGGATTAAACTGATAAGAATAGTACTACTTAACACACCACTCATATCTGGTGGCACAGTAGATTGCACGCAGTGCTCTGACAAAATGCAGAAGGACATTTGGCAGACGGACATTTGGCAGACGGACATTTGGCCGACAGACAGAAAGCTAACGAATGTTCTGATTTCGGACGAGGGCAGATACGTTCCAGAGTGCTCTGTTCTAATTAGAGCCTCGGGCGCCGCAACTGCCTCTGGGAACCTTACCATGGGTCGCAGACCGCACGTCTTGTAATTCTCTGTCTGGGAAATTATCTATCTATCAAATCTATCTATCTCGTGGCTGGACTGTTATCTGACAGCCACTTGTGTTTCGGCCAAATGTCCGTCGGCTAAAAGTCTGGCCACGATTGCACGCGCAGTACCCCAAATTTGAAGTAGGAGGACCGACCAAGCATCTTTTTCCATCTCCCGATTCCTAAAATCGATGCCATATACACGTCCCCTAATAGGGGACGTAACAGGGATTAAACTGATAAGAATAGTACTACTTAACACACCACTCATATCTGGTGGCACAGTAGATTGCATGCGCAGTGCCCCAAATTTGAAGTAGGAGGACCGACCAAGCATCTTTTTCCATCTCCCCGTTCCTAAAATCCATGCCATATACACGTCCCCTGATAGGGGACGTAACAGGGATTAAACTGATAAGAATAGTACTACTTAACACACCACTCATATCTAGTGGCACAGTAGATTGCACGCGCAGTGCCCCAAATTTGAAGTAGGAGGACCGACCAAGCATCTTTTTCCATCTCCCGGTTCCTAAAATCCATGCCATATACACGTCCCTGGCGCCGCAACTGCCTCTGGGAACCTTACCATGGGTCCCAGACCGCACGTCTTGTAATTCTCTGTCTGGGAAATTATCTATCAAATCTATCTATTTATCTATCAAATCTATCTATCTATCGTATCTATCAAATGTATCTATTGCATCTATTGATCTATCTATCTAATCTATGTATCTATCTATCTATCTATCTATCAAATCTATCTCGTGGCCGGACTGTTATCTGACATCCACTTGTGTTTCGTCCAAATGACCGTCGGCCAAATTTCCGTCGGCCAAATGTCTGTCTGCCAAATGTCCGTCGGCTAAAAGTCCGGCCACGATTGCACGCGCAAGTGCCCCAAATTTGAAGTAGGAGGACCGACCAAGCATCTTTTTCCATCTCCCGGTTTCTAAAATTCATGCCATATACACGTCCCCTGATAGGGGACGTAACATGTATTAAACTGATAAGAATAGTACTACTTAACACACCTTATAATAACGCAGTGAGAGGCAACTCAGAGAGAGGAGTCTGAAGAAGAGGAGTCAGAGGAGGAAGGTGGCTTTGAGGAGGTGGAAGACCAAACACAGCAGGCATCCCAGGGGGCTTGTTGTCACCTTTCGGGGACCCTTGGTGTTGTACGTGGCTGGGTGGAGGAAGAGACCTTCAATGACATCAGTGAGGACAAGGAACGGGACATGGCTAGCTTGGTATCCAACCTTGTGCAAATGGGGAGTTTGCGGTTGTGCAAATGGACTGTTTGCGGTTGTTTGCGGTGCGTTAAACGGGGAGTTTGGTCTGTCACTGTGAAGCGGGCGTAACCCTTACACTACCTGATCGATACAACATCATACCTGATGTTTTAAAGCACGTTATTCCAAACAATTTAGGAATGTTAGGTGATTTCTGCCCTTTATGGATTAAAATCAGACTCTGCATCAACTATGTAATTTTCCGTGGGAGTTTTGCCATGGATCCCCCTCCGGCATGCCACAGTCCAGGTGTTAGTACCCTTGAAACAACTTTTCCATCACTATTGTGGCCAGAAAGAGTCCCTGTGGGTTTTAAAGTTCGCCTGCCTATTGAAGTCAATGGCGGTTCGCCCGTTCGCGAACATTTGCGGACGTTCGCCGTTCAGGAACGGAAAATTTTAAGTTTGCGACATCACTACAAGTGATATAATACCCATCAAATTCTAGTAGTAACAAGTGATATAATACCCATCTAATTCTAGTAGTAACAACATAATTTATGTAAGAACTTACCTGATAAATTCATTTCTTTCATATTAGCAAGAGTCCATGAGCTAGTGACGTATGGGATATACATTCCTACCAGGAGGGGCAAAGTTTCCCAAACCTTAAAATGCCTATAAATACACCCCTCACCACACCCACAATTCAGTTTAACGAATAGCCAAGAAGTGGGGTGATAAGAAAGTGCGAAAGCATAAAAAATAAGGAATTGGAATAATTGTGCTTTATACAAAAATCATAACCACCACAAAAAAAGGGCGGGCCTCATGGACTCTTGCTAATATGAAAGAAACGAATTTATCAGGTAAGTTCTTACATAAATTATGTTTTCTTTCATGTAATTAGCAAGAGTCCATGAGCTAGTGACGTATGGGATAATGATTACCCAAGATGTGGATCTTTCCACACAAGAGTCACTAGAGAGGGAGGGATAAAATAAAGACAGCCAATTCCTGCTGAAAATAATCCACACCCAAAATAAAGTTTAATGAAAAACATAAGCAGAAGATTCAAACTGAAACCGCTGCCTGAAGTACTTTTCTACCAAAAACTGCTTCAGAAGAAGAAAATACATCAAAATGGTAGAATTTAGTAAAAGTATGCAAAGAGGACCAAGTTGCTGCTTTGCAAATCTGATCAATCGAAGCTTCATTCCTAAATGCCCAGGAAGTAGAAACTGACCTAGTAGAATGAGCAGTAATCCTCTGAGACGGAGTTTTACCCGACTCAACATAGGCAAGATGAATTAAAGATTTCAACCAAGATGCCAAAGAAATGGCAGAAGCTTTCTGGCCTTTTCTAGAACCGGAAAAGATAACAAATAAACTAGAAGTCTTTCGGAAAGACTTAGTAGCTTCAACATAATATTTCAAAGCTCTAACAACATCCAAAGAATGCAACGATTTCTCCTTAGAATTCTTAGGATTAGGACATAATGAAGGAACCACAATTTCTCTACTAATGTTGTTGGAATTCACAACTTTAGGTAAAAATTCAAAAGAAGTTCGCAACACCGCCTTATCCTGATGAAAAATCAGAAAAGGAGACTCACAAGAAAGAGCAGATAATTCAGAAACTCTTCTGGCAGAAGAGATTGCCAAAAGGAACAAAACTTTCCAAGAAAGTAATTTAATGTCCAATGAATGCATAGGTTCAAACGGAGGAGCTTGAAGAGCCCCCAGAACCAAATTCAAACTCCAAGGAGGAGAAATTGACTTAATGACAGGTTTTATACGAACCAAAGGTTGTACAAAACAATGAATATCAGGAAGATTAGCAATCCTTCTGTGAAAAAGAACAGAAAGAGCAGAGATTTGTCTTTCAAGGAACTTGCGGACAAACCTTTATCTAAACCATCCTGAAGAAAAATAAGTCTTCCAGACTCTATAATATATCTCTCTAGATACAGATTTACGAGCCTGTCACATAGTATCAATCACAGAGTCAGAGAAACCTCTTTGACCAAGAATCAAGCGTTCAAACTCCATACCTTAAAATTAAGGTTTTGAGATTCTGATGGAAAAAAGAACCTTGAGACAGAAAGACTGGTCTTAACGGAAGAGTCCACAGCTGGCAAAAGGCCATCCGGACAAGATCCGCATACCAAAACCTGTGAGGCCATGCTGGAGCTACCAGCAGGACAAATGAGCATTCCTTTAGAATATTGGAGAATACCCTTGGAAGAAGAACTAGAGGCGGAAAGATATAGGCAGGATGACACTTGTAAGAAAGAGATAATGCATCCACTGCCTCCGCCCGAGGATCCCGGGATCCAGACAGATACCAGGTAAGTTTCTTGTTTAGATGAGAAGCCATCAGATCTATTTCTGGGAATTCCCACATTTGAACAATCTGAGGAAATACCTCTGGGTGAAGACCATTCGCCCAGGTGCAACGTTTGGCGACTGAGATAATCCGCTTTCCAATTGTCCATACCTGGGATATGAACCGCAGAGATTAGACAGGAGCTGGATTCCGCCCAAACCAAAATTCGAGATACTTCTTTCATAGCCAGAGGACTGTGAGTCCCTCCTTGATGATTGATGTATGCCACAGTTGTGACATTGTCTATCTGAAAACAAATGAACAACTCTCTCTTCAGAAAAGGCCAAGACTGAAGAGCTCTGAGAATTCCAAAATATTGATCGGAAATCTCACCTCCTGAGATTCCCAAACCCCTTGTGCCGTCAGATACCCCCACACAGCTCCCCAACCTGTAAGACTTGCATCTGTTGAGATTATAGTCCAGGTCGGAAGAACAAAGAAGCCCCCTGAACTAAACGATGGTGATCTGTCCACCATGTCAGAGAGTGTCGTATAATCGGTTTAAAGATATTAATTGAGATATCTTTGAGTAATCCCTGCACCATTGGTTCAGCATACAGAGCTGAAGAGGTCGCATGTGAAAACGAGCAAAGGAGATCGCATCTGATGCGGCAGTCCTAAGACCTAAAATTTCCATGCATAAGGCTACCAAAGGGAATGATTGTGACTGAAGGTTTTGACAAGCTGATATCAATGTTAAACTTCTCTTGTCTGACAAGGACAGAGTCATAGACACTGAATCTATCTAGAAACCTAAAAAGGTTACCCTTGTCTGAGGAATCAATGAACTGATTGGTAAATTGATCCTCCAACCATGAACTTGAAGAAACAACACAAGTCGATTCGTATGAAATTCTTCGAAAATGAGAAGACTGAGCAAGTACCAAGATATCGTCCAAATAAGGAAATACCAAAACCCTGTTCTCTGATTACAGAAAGAAGGTCACCGAGAACCTTTGAAAAAAATTCTTGGAACTGAGGCTAGGCCAAACGGTAGAGCCACAAAACTGGTAATGCTTGTCTAAAAAGAGAATCTCAGACACTAAAAGTGATCTGGATGAATCGGAATATGCAGATACACATCCTGTAAATCTATTGTAGACATATAATGCCCTTGCTAAACAAAAGGCAGGATAGTCCTACAGTAACCATCTTGAATGTTGGTATCCTTACATAACGATTCAATATTGATAGATCCGGAACTGGTCTGAAAGAATTGACCTTCTTTGGTACAATGAAGAGATAAAATAAAACCCCAGCCCCTGTTCCAGAACTGGAACTGGCATAATTACTCCAACCAACTCTAGATCTGAAACACATTTCAGAAATGCTGAGCCTTTGCTGTGTTAACTGGGACACGGGAAAGAAAAAAATCTCTTAGCAGGAGGCCTTAACTTGAAGCCAATTCTGTACGTTTCTGAAACAATGTTCTGAAACCAGAGATTGAGAACGGAATTGATCCAAATTTCTTTGAAGAAAACGTAATCTGCCCCATACCAGCTGAACTGGAATAAGGGCCGCACCTTCATGGGTACTTAGGAGCTGGCTATAGGTTTCTATAAGGCTTGGATATATTCCAAACTGGAAATAGTTTCCAAACTGATACCGCTCCTGAGGATGAAGGATCAGGCTTTTGTTCCTTGTTGTGAGAAAAAGAACGAAAAAAGATTATTAAACCTAAATTTACCTTGGATTTTTTATCCTTTGGTAAAAAAGTTCCCTTCCAGTTGAGATAATAATTTATTACCCTGGAAAGAAAGGGAAAGCAAAGTTGACTTAGAAGACATATCAGCATTCCAAGTTTAATCCATAAAGCTTTTCTAGCTAAAATAGCTAGAGACATATACCTGACATCAACTCTAATGATATCAAAAGATGGTATCACCAATAAAATATTAGCATGTTATAGAATAATAATAATGCTATAAAATTATGATCTGTTACTTGTTGCGCTAAAACTTCTAACCAAAAAGTTGAAGCTGCAGCAACATCCGCTAAAAATATAGCAGGTCTAAGAAGATTACCTGAACATAAGTAAGCTTTTCTTAGAAAGGATTCAATTTTCCTATCTAAAGGATCCTTAAATGAAGTACTATCTGCCGTAGGAATAGTAGTACATTTAGCAGGAGAAGAGACAGCCCCAAACCTTAGGGATTTTGTCCCAAAAAACTCTAATCTGTCAGATGGCACAGGATATAATTGCTTAAACGTTTAGAAGGAGTAAAAGAATTACCCAAATTGTTCCATTCCCTGGAAATTACTTCAGAAATAGCATCAGGGAGATTAAACACTTCTGGAATAACTACAGGAGATTTAAAAACCTTATTTAAACGTTTAGATTTAGTATCAAGAGGACCAGAATCCTCTATTTCTAAAGCAATTAATACTTCTTTAAATAAAGAACGAATAAATTCCATCTTAAACAAATACAAAGAATTATCAGCATCAGAATGATGATGTTCATTTAAAAATTCATCTGAAAAAAAGAGAAGTTTTAAAAGACTTTTATGTAAACTAGAAGGAGAAATAACAGACATAGCCTTCTAAATGGATTTAAAAAATAAAATCTCTTATGTTTATCAGGAACACTCTGAAAATTAGATGTTGACGGAACAGCAACAGGTAATGTAACAGTACTAAAGGAAATTTTATCTGCATTAATAAGTTTGTCATGACATGCAATACAAACAACAGCTGGAGAAACAGATACCAAAAATTTATAGCAGATACACTTAGCTTGGTAGCTCCAGCACCGGGCAGTGATTTTCCTGAAGTATCTTCTGACTCAGTTGCAACGTGGAACATCTTGCAATATGTAATAGAAAAAACAACATATAAAGCAAAATTGATCAAATTCCTTTAATGACAGTTTCAGGAATGGGAAAAAAATGCCAGTGAACAAGCTTCTAGCAACCAGAAGCAATAAATAATGAGACTTAAATAATGTGGAGACAAAAGCGACGCCCATATTTTTTAGCGCCAAATAAGACGCCCACATTATTTGGCGCCTAAATGCTTTTGGCGCCAAAAATGACGCCACATCCGGAACGCCGACATTTTTGGCGCAAAATAACGTCAAAAAAATGACGCAACTTCCGGCGACACATATGACGCCGGAAACAGAAAATAATTTTTGCGCCAAAAAAGTCCGCGCCAAGAATGACGCAATAAAATGAAGCATTTTCAGCCCCCGCGAGCCTAACAGCCCACAGGGAAAAAAGAGTCAAATTTTTGAAGGTAAGAAAAAATGATTAATTCAAATGCATTATCCCAAATATGAAACTGACTGTCTGAAAAATAAGGAAAGTTGAACATTCTGAGTCAAGGCAAATAAATGTTTGAATACATATATTTAGAACTTTATAAACAAAGTGCCCAACCATAGCTTAGAGTGTCACAGAAAATAAGATTTACTTACCCCAGGACACTCATCTACATGTTTGTAGAAAGCCAAACCAGTACTGAAACGAGAATCAGCAGAGGTAATGGTATATATAAGAGTATATCGTCGATCTGAAAAGGGAGGTAAGAGATGAATCTCTATGACCGATAACAGAGAACCTATGAAATAGACCCCGTAGAAAGAGATCACTGCATTCAAATAGGCAATACTCTCCTCACATCCCTCTGACATTCACTGCACGCTGAGAGGAAAACCGGGCTCCAACTTGCTGCGGAGCGCATATCAACGTAGAATCTAGCACAAACTTACTTCACCACCTCCATAGGAGGCAAAGTTTGTAAAACTGAATTGTGGGTGTGGTGAGGGGTGTATTTATAAGCATTTTAAGGTTTGGGAAACTTTGCCCCTCCTGGTAGGAATGTATATCCCATATGTCACTAGCTCATGGACTCTTGCTAATTACATGAAAGAAAAGTGATATAATACCCATCTAACTCTAGTAGTAACAAGAGATATAATACCCATTTAATTCTAGTAGTAACAAGTGATATAATACACATCTAACTCTAGTAGTAACAAGTTATATAATACACATCTAACTCTAGTAGTAACAAGTGATATAATACCCATCTAACTCTAGTAGTAACAAGTGATATAATACCCATCTAACTCTAGTAGTAACAAGTGATATAATACCCATCTAACTCTAGTAGTAACAAGTGATATAATACACATCTAATTCTAGAAGTAACAATTGATATAATGCACATCTAATTCTAGCACTAACAAGTGATATAATACACATCTAACTCTAGTAGTAACAAGTGATATAATACACATCTAATTCTAGAAGTAACAATTGATATAATGCACATCTAATTCTAGTAGTAACAAGTGATATAATGCATATCTAATTCTATAAGTAACAAGTGATATAATACACATCTAACTCTAATAGTAACAAGTGATATAATATCCATCAAATTTAAGTAGTAACAAGTCATATAAAACCCATTTAATTCTAGTAGTAACAAATGATATAATACACATATAATTCTAGTAGTAACAAGTGATATAATACACATCTAATTCTAGTAGTAACAAGTGATATAATACACATATAATTCTAGTAGTAACAAGTGATATAATACACCTCTAACTCTAGTAGTAACTAGTGATGTAATACCCATCTAACTCTAGTAGTAAAAAGTGATATAATACCCATCTAATTCTAGTAGCAACAAGTGATATAATACTCATCTAATTCTAGTAGTAACAAGTGATATAATACACATCTAACTCTAGTAGTAACAAGTGATATAATACACATCTAACTCTAGTAGTAACAAGTGATATAATACCCTTCTAACTCTAGTAGGAACAAGTTATATAATACACATCTAACTCTAGTAGTAACAAGTGATATAATACCCATCAAACTCTAGTAGGAACACGTGATATAATACATATCTAAATCTAGTAGGAACAAGTGATATAATACACATCTAACTCTAGTAGGAACAAGTGAAATAATACCCCTCTAACTCTAGTAGGAACAAGTGATATAATACACATCTAACTCTAGTAGTAACAAGTGATATAATACACATCTAAATCTAGTAGGAACAAGTGATATAATACACATCTAACTCTAGTAGGAACAAGTGATATCATACACATCTAACTCTAGTAGGAACATGTGATATAATACACATCTAACTCTAGTAGTAACAAGTGATATAATACCCATCTAATTCTAGTAGTAACAAGTGATATAATACTCATTTAACTCTAGTAGTAACAAGTGATGTAATACCCATCTAACTCTAGTAGGAACAGGCGATATAATACACATCTAACTCTAGTAGTAACAAGTGATATAATACCCATCTAACTCTAGTAGTAACAAGTGATATAATACCCATCTAATTCTAGTAGTAACAAGTGATATAATACCCATTTAACTCTAGTAGTAACAAGTGATATAATACCCATTTAACTCTAATAGTAACAAGTGATCTAATACAAATTTAACTCTAGTAGTAACAAGTGATATAATACCCATTTAACTCTAGTAGTAACAAGTGATATAATACCCATTTAACTCTAGCAGTAACAAGTGATCTAATACAAATCTAACTCTAGTAGTAACAAGTGATATAATACCCATTTAACTCTAGAAGTAACAAGTGATATAATACCCATTTAACTCTAGTAGTAACAAGTGATGTAATACACATCTAACTCTAGTAGTAACAAGTGATATAATACCCATTTAACTCTAGCAGTAACAAGTGATCTAATACAAATCTAACTCTATTAGTAACAAGTGATATAATACCCATTTAACTCTAGTAGTAACAAGTGATATAATACCCATTTAACTCTAGTAGTAACAAGTGATGTAATACACCTCTAACTCTAGTAGTAACAAGTGATATAATACCCATCTAACTCTAGTAGTAACAAGTGATATAATACCCATCTAACTCTAGTAGTAACAAGTGATGTAATACCCATCTAACTCTAGTAGTAACAAGTGATATAATACCCATCTAACTCTAGTAGGAACAAGTGATATAATACCCATCTAACTCTAGTAGTAAGAAGTGATGTAATACCCATCTAACTCTAGTAGGAACAAGTGATATAATACACATGTAGTTAGCTCAGAGATCAGCACCAGACCGGTAGACGCATGCTCCATGTAAATATGTTGAAGCCGTACCATGAACGCGCAGAGGAGGTGAATGCTATTTGCGC